>NC_060180.1:34310987-34503487 GCF_021184085.1 Oncorhynchus gorbuscha | reverse complement strand
ATTGTGACATGTTACGTTTAGCGATGAATAAACTCTCCCCTCGTCATTATACTACCTCTTCTGTCATCACTCTTTCTCTCTCTCAACCTCTCTTTCTCTCTCCCCTCCACAGGGCACTCAGTTGATCCTGAATGCAGCTAAGGAGTTGGGCCAGCTCTCCAAGCTCAAGGTAATGGATGCCACGTTAGGATGAGTTCCTTTCTACAGCACATTTCAGACACAATGCAGTCCTGTCGTGTAGTGTGCCGTATTAACTACATTGTCGCATTAACTAACTCGGTCTCTGTTTCCCTGCCCTGCAGGAGCACATGGTGCGAGAGGAGGCCAAGGCTCTGTCTCCTAAACAGTGTGCCGTCATAGAGCTCGCATTGGACACTATTAAGGTACAGTATACATTATGTACACTTTGTAGGATGGATGAAATAGTATGTAGTATGTGTTATGTACATTGAAGTAAAATGCACTTTACATAAAGCATCCAGGTATAAAGCTTCATAACTTGTTATAAGCATCTATGAACCTACATAATGTATTATAACAAGGGTTATAATGTTATGTCTCTATGGGTAAATAACAATACCTGTTGGCGTCTCCCCCTGCAGCAATACTTCCATGCGGGCGGTGTGGGCCTGAAGAAGACGTTCCTGGAGAAGAGTCCTGACCTGAAGTCTCTGCACTACGCCCTGTCCCTCTACACACAACACACTGACAAGCTCATCAGGAAGTTTGTCCTCTCCCAAAACACTCAGGGTACGACTGTCTGTCTAGACAGACAGCTGGCTCTCTCTGGCTCTTCACTTCTCTCTCTCTGTCTCTCTCTCTCTCTCTCTCTGTCTCTCTCTCTGCCTGCCTCTGTGAATGGTAACTCTGGTCGTGAGATTTGGTACAACGATACATGTGAGCTGGGATATCCTACTGAACTTTCTCCTCTCTCCCTGTTAGTCCATGGAGGGAAGGGGGTCAGGTATACCCTGAATGAAGACACATTACCAGAGAAGGGTAAGTGCCTTCTCACCTCTCCACCCTCCCCCTCTCCATACACATTCAATGTAAACAGCATGTTTCAGGAGAATTACAGTCTGGTGCAAACCAGCTGCAGGCTTTAACCCTGGCTCTAAACCTACTGTGGCTATGGGCCAGCCAGCCAAGCACTGCTGCACCCTTACACTAACTGGATTGAACCGATATCTGTCCAGCCCTTGTAGGCCACACAGACACGTACTTGTGCACGTGACGATAAAACTTGGAAGGAAGATTGTAATCAGGGAATGGATAATGGAGGAGAGGATTCCAGTGGTGGAACGATCCCAACGTCTAGACATAGCCAGACACACGCACACCGACACAGCATGCATTGTGTAGACAGATTTATCAGCCTGCCTTTGCTTTATTGTGCATTAAACTGGCTTGCTACCAACTGAAACACTTTGGGGTTTACAGAGTGTTCTGGTCAACAGAAGTGATCTCAACGCTGTGTGTCTTATGTCACGGTTAACACTTGACCTCTGGTAGGGTCGGGAGTGGAGGAGCCAATCGGAGAGGTGGTCATGCGTGTGGAGATCTTCACCCACCCCAACACTGGAGAACACAAGATCACTGTGAGAGGTGAGAGATGGAGTGAGGGGGAAGGAGAAAGAGATGGAGGGGGTTATGGGGAAAGGGAGGGCATAAGGGAGGGATAATAATGGGCTTTACATACATAATTGCACTCGACTTGAGCTTTTCTGAAATGCACTGCAAAAACGACCCACTACCCTTTCTCTCTCCCAGTGGTGGCTGCCAATGACATTAAGTGGCAGACCCAGGGGATCTTCCGTCCCTTCGTGGAGGTCTACATCATCGGTCCCCACCTCAGTGACAAGAAGAGGAAACACGCCACCAAGTCCAAGAACAACAGCTGGTCGCCCAAGTTTAACGAGACCTTTCAGTAGTGAGTATATCAGGCCTATTTCTGGTTAAGGGTGTGTGTGCTCGCGTGTCAATGTCAATATGTGTGCACTATCCAACCCACCTCTTCTCTGTCTCCTCTCCAGTTCCCTGGGTAGTGAGTTGGGTCCTGAGGGTTATGAGCTGCAGCTGTGTGTGAAGGACTACTGCTTCGCCAGGGAGGACCGTACAGTGGGCATGGCCCTGATGCAGTTGAAGGACATGGCCTCTAGGGGCAGCGTGACGTGCTGGCTCCCCCTGGGGAAGAGGGTCCACATGGACGAGACGGGCCTGACAGTACTGAGGATCCTATCCCAACGCAACAACGATGAGGTGGCCAAAGAGTTCGTCAAGCTGAAGTCAGACCAGCGCCCTGCTGAAGAGGGACAAGGGAGCTGAGAGAGAACAGGTCAAGAGATACTGATGCAGTCACGGAACATACACAGGGGTACACATGAATTCATACACCGCACAAAAGCGTGCACTGTACATACACACAAACAATACAGGCAAACACATACGTGAACCCACACAACATATGCATATGTTATACAAAACATGGTCATAAACACACTGATGATCTCTATCACAATGATTTAGCACGTGTCCAAACACTGGCCAACGGTTCCTTCGGCCATAGATAGATTTTGTACACCTATCAATCAGTTTATCAATTTCTGCTGCTCTCTTTCACTCTTGCATATTTACATCCAATTTTTCTATACATTTAATGCAGAAATTGATTGTGAAAAAAATATCACCTGAGGAGTTATGGATGACTTTGCACTTTGACCTCTGCATGTTCAGGAGAGCAGCCCTAACCCCAACTCTTACTCCTCTGTCTGTCTGTCAATATAACAGTCTGTTCTCTGTTTATTTTTATGTTGTGCTGTCTTCCTGCTGTGTGATGTGTTCTGGGTAGAAGATGCCATAAGGCACAGATCTAGGATCAGCGTACAATCCCCTTGTCCTTACTTTGCCTGTTAGGGAGGGGGGAATTTAACTCTGATCTTACAGCGCCTTCGGAAAGTATTCAGACCCCTTGACTTTTTCCACATTTTGTTACATTACAGCCTTGTTCTAAAATGTATTAAATGTATTTTTTACTCATCAATCCACACACAATAAATACCCCATTATTGACAATGCAAAAAAATATTTTTGGGTTGTTGTTTTTTCTAATTGATAAAAAATATCACATTTAAGTAAGTATTCAGGACCCTTTACTCAGTACTTTTTGTTGAAGCACCTTTGGCAGCGATTACAGCCTTGAGTCTTCTTGGGTATGATGCTACAAGCTTGGCACACCTGTATTTGGGGAGTTTCTCCCATTCTTCTCTGCAAATCTTCTCAAGCTCTGTCAGTCTGGATGGGGGCGTGGCTGCACAGCTATTTTCAGGTCTTTCCAGAGATGTTCGAACGGGTTCAAGTCCGGGCTCTGGCTGGGCCACTTGGACGTTCAGAAACTTGTCCCGAAGCCACTCCTACGTTGTCTTGGCTGTGTGCTTTCAAATCAAATTTGATTTGGCACATGCACCGAATACAACAGGTGTAGACCAGTGAAATGCTTAACCAACAAGCCCTTAACCAACAATGCAGTTTTAAGAAAGATATGTGACAAGTAAAAATAGATAAGTAAAAAATACAATTAAAATAACAAAAATATTTAAAGAGCAGCAGTAAAATACAGCAGACAGGCTATATACAGGGGGTACTGGTATAGAGTCAATGTGCTGGGCCACAGGTTAGTTGCGGTAATATGTACATGTAGGTAGAGTAAAAGTTACTATGCATAGATAATAAACAGAGAGTAGCAGCAGCATAAGGGAGGGGTGAGGGGGAGGGACAATGCAAATAGTCTGGGTAGCCATTTGATTAATTGTTCAGGAGTCTTATGGCTTGGGGGTAGAAGCTTTAAGAAGCCTTTTGGACCTAGACTTGGCGCTCCGGTACCACTTGCCATGCGGTAGCAGAGAGAACAGTCTGACTAGGTTGGCTGGTCTTTGACAATTATTAGGGCCTTCCTCTGACACCGCCTGGTATAGAGGTCCTGGATGGCAGGAAGCTTGGTCACAGTGATGTACTGGGCCGTACGCACTAATCTCTATAGCGGTCGGAGACTGAGCAGTTGCCATACCAGGCAGTGATGCAACCAGTCAGGCAGGACGCTCTCGATGGTTTAGCTGTGGAACTTTTGAGGATCTGAGGACCCATGCCAAATCTTTTCAGTCCCCTGAGGAGGAATGGACTTTGTCGTGCCCTCTTGAAGACTGTCTTGTTGTGTTTTGACCATAGGGTCATTGTCCTGTTGGAAGATTAACCTTTGACCTAGTCTGAGGTCCTGAGCGCTCTGGAGCAGGTTTTCATCAAGGATCTCTCTGTACTTTGCTCCGCTCATCTTTGCCTCGATCCTGACACGTTTCCCAGTCCCTACCACTGAAAAACATCCCGACAGCATGATGCTGCTACCACCATGCTTCACCGTAGGGATGGTGCCAGGTTTCCTCCAGACGTGACACTTGGCATTCAGGCCAAAGAGTTCAATCTTGGTTTCATTAGAACAGAGAATCTTGTTCATGTACCTTGTCATGTACTGTTTACTGAGGAGTGGCCTCTGTCTGTCCATTCTACCATAAAGGCCTGATTGGTGGAGTGCTGCAGATATGGTTGTCCTTCTGAAAGGTTCTCCCATCTCCACAGAGGAGCTCTAGGAAGAGCTCAGCTCTAGGAAGAATCTTGGTGGTTCCAAACATCTTCCATTTAAAAATGTCCTTCAATACTGCAGAAATGTTTTTGGTTCCCTTCCCCAGATCTATGCCTCAACACAATCCAATATACGGACAATTCCTTCGACCTCAGGGCTTGGTTTTTTCTCACATGCATTGTCAACTGTGGGACCTTATATAGACAGGTGTGTGCCTTTCCATATCATGTCCAGTCAATTGAATTGACCATAGGTGGACTCCGTTCAAGTTGTAGAAACATCTGAAGGATGATCAATGGAAACGGGATGCACCTGAGCTGAATTTCGAGTCTCATAGCAAAAGGTCTGAATACTTATGTAAATAAGGTATTTCTGTTTTTATTTGAATTTGCAAAAAAAAAAAAACTTTATCATTATGGGGTATTGTATATAAATTGCTGTGGATCAGAAAACGTAGGGGCGTGGATCAGAAAACTAGTAAATATCTGGTGTGACCACCATTTGCCTCATGCAGTGTGACACATCCTTCACAGTCTGTTGATAGTGGCCTGTGGAATGTTGTCCCACTCCTCTTCAATAGCTGTGCAAAGTTGCTGGATATTGGGGTAACTGGAACACGCTGTCGTACACGTCGATCCAGAGCATCGCAAACATGCAATGTGTGACATGTCTGAGTATGCAGGCCATGAAAAAACAGGGTCATTTTCAGCGTCTCGTCACGGTATCTCTGTGCATTTATATTGCCATCGATAAAATGCAATTGTTTTTGTTGTCCGTAGTTTATGCCTACCCATACCATAACCCCATGGGGCACTCTATTCTCAACATTGACATCAGCAAACCGCTTGCCCACACGACACCATACACGTGGTCTGCGGTTGTGAGGCCAGTTGGCCGTTCTGCAAAATTCTCTAAAATGATGTTAGAGGTGGCTTATGGTAGAGATTTCTGGCAACACATTCCTGCAGTGCCAATTGCACTCTCCCGCAACTTGAAATATCTGTGGCGTTTTGTGACAAAACTGCACATTTTAGTCACCTTTAATTGTCCCCAGCACAAGGTGCACCTGTGTAATGATCATGACATTTAATTGGCTTCTTGATATGCCACACCTGTCAGGTGTATGGATTATCTTTGTAAAGGAGAAATGCTCAGTAAGAGGAATGTGAGAGAAATTATATTTTTGTGCATATGTAAACATTTCAGTGATATTTTATTTCAGCTCATGGGACCAACACTTTTCATGTTGCATTTATATTTTTGTTCAGTGTATATCAAACTGGATGCAACTTCCCCCTTCTTGGTGTGATGTACTTCCGGCATGTTGAACACAATTCTCAGAACACTGTGATTAATTTGATATTTACCACAGCAACAGCTGTACAGACCCCCTCTCCCCCCAATACTGACACTTGACACCTTATACCTGTGTGCACAGTGCAAATACCCACTATCCAAACTACTATACAATGTGAAACACAAAGTGAGATAAGAATGTTCCCATGTCTGATATGACTGTATTTTTTATGATTGTAATCAAATCAAGTTTTATTGGTTACATACACATGTTTAGCAGATGTTTTTGCAGGTGTAGTGAAATTCTTGTAAGACATGCCAGACTTTCACATCCGTAGAGGGTGGCCTACCAGAGGTTTGGATCAGTTGTTGGGATGTTAGTCGGCTTGTTTGGAACACACCCTATGGCCATAATGTACAGACACTGACATGGTGCAATAGACCCAAGCATGTACGTTTTGAAGATGGTCTGCTCTTTTTACATACTCACCTACTCTAGCAATGGCACTCGTTTCACAACACTATAAAGGAGTAATAATAGCAAAGATGGCTGCGTCAACTTCTCACAAAAACACTCTTCTATGTTCCCCTGAAAGTGCACAAATACTGCAAAGGGCTACATGACCATCAGACACAGAAAGGACACTGCCTAGTCAGTCCATATGTCTGCATTTGTGAAAATGTAAGAAATATGTTTTCTATGCTATGGGCCAGACAATTACCAACCCATAGGCCACCCATAGCAACTGCATGGTCTCTCTGACTGCCTTCATGATAATCTGATTCTGTGTTTTAAGACCATATCTACAGTAGTTGTCTTTTTGGTCAATTTGTCCCTGCATTTTCCTGTCAAAAGTTGTCAGCGCATTTTGGAGTGTGTTTGTGCGTCTGTCCTATCCTACCTGACTTCTGGGCTAAGAGTTAATCTGTTTTAATGTGGTTGCAAGCAATATAATCCCAACATAATCACTGGAAACGTGTGGCACGCCCAGGAGTTCCAACTGCAATACCAAGATTCCAGCAGCGGGATGCCAAATCCCAATTTTTCATTGGATCACTGAATGGGGAATTCCCTGTTGTAATGGACTCATCTCAGTCCCCTCATAGGAAGTGTGTGTTTCTTGTAAGACTGGGAATACTTTAGGAATGCGGGAGAGCAGTCCGGCTTACATTAAGACCTATCTGCTGTTCAGTCAGCTCCTGGTCAGACTTTTCCACTGGATGACTTTGCAGGGATTGCGGTGAATGGGCCAACTCAAACGGACCAGCTAATGTTTTTCAAAGACCAATGTCGGCTAGCAGGACTGTCAACCCCCAAGCCATTGTAGATGACAATGTAGTAGTTCAATAATACGACACAACCCCTCTATATATCTCAACCACTCACTTACCATGTCACAGCTGATCTTACTATACAGAAAACACCCCGTGTTACACAGACCTGTCTGTCCATTTTTGAACAGTTCTACATGTACAATGCAAAATGATGGGTGTTAGCACACAGCGCTTATATTGTGATGTTTCTGCTTATTGTAAATTAAAATCAACTCGAGCTTCTTCTAATATTTCCACTGCTAGAGGGCAACATGGCCTGTGTTATGTTGCACTGTGGAGGGAGAGCTAATCCATTGTTGTTTTCATCTTTTGCTTTTGACCTGTTGACCAAATGCAAGGCTTCTGAATGTCATTTCACATCACAAGATTATGAGAGCCGAGTGTGCCACGGATAGTGAGAATGTATCACTTACTACAATAACCTATTGTCTTCTACTACACACACTGACGTATGCTCAAGCACAAAAGGGCACATGTGAGATGAACTTAAATGTAAATGTAAACACGCATGCATGCCAACACATCTCCATGGAGACCAAGCGACGCCGACCCCCGTGAATAAAAACAAAACACCAGTGCATGAAAGGAAAATTAACTTCATCATGCCAGCACACATCTCTTTGATGTTACCAGACATCTTGTTTTTCTTATCTGAATACCTAATTAATAATGAATTGTGAACATTTATTTTTCAAAAGGCTTGTTGAAGACAAAATATTTAACCAATATGAATGTATCCTGTACACAGAATTCGCATGAGAATAAGTTTTTGAGGATGTTTCTAATTTGTTTATCATTATGATTGATTGTTCTTCGTCAAAGATTAAGGTGGGTTGGAATGCAGCTTGGTTGTGAACTGCTTCCTATTAAAAAGGCATTTGTCACAAACTGCCTATTCGTTATTCTGTTATACTCAATGACCACATGTAAAAAAGACACTGTCCATCCTAAACCGATCTACAAGCTGCCAACTGAACTGCAATGCCTCCTCTCTGAATGGGAGAGCTTTGTTAGGCCGTTGTATGCACACCCATCGTTCATAGCATCTAGCCAATGAGTATCTACTGCCACCATGTGGTGGAATGAGAACAATAAGGGACCTACTGCAAGGGATAGTTCACATATTTAAAAAAAAGTTACTTTTTACTTTGCTCTGAAAGCAGTCTATGGACATCCATGCTTCAGTTTTGTTAACCAAGCCAGTCAACCGATAAATGTATCATTTTCGAACCACACCAAATTAGCATTCATATCCAGTCCTTGAAGGAGCGGTTACCCAAAACTCAAATCTTGCGTAATTTGTTCAGATATGTTTACATAGGCTGTCCATAAGACAGTGGCTCACTGATTTGGTTGGAAGTTTGGAATGCAAGGTAACCACACAGCCATGCAGTATTCCAACCATAAAAAGTGGAGATAAAAAAACAGAATCACAATAGGGTCATTGTTTTACAGTAAAAAAAAATGAAACCAAAAACAAGATTTTATTAAAGAAGCATAAAAAATAAAACTCTTGATACATTTCTCAACCGTCAAGACAGTTCAAATTATATGCATATATTGTTCCGGCTCACGGTTAAAAGGTCCATAAACTTTCAAATAAAATATATTTCAATTTTAAAATTTCTTCAATAATTTTTTCTAATTTTGTTATAAATTGCCTACATGTTGTACACAGGAAATAAAATAAAAAATATGGAAAATAAAATATTTTGAAGTAATAAAAAGGGTCACATTATTGTCTGGGATATTTAGGTAAGCAAATAAATTGTAAAAATAAAGTGTAAAAAGTTATTTTCCTCTGAAAAATTATTTGCTAATGCCTGATGGCCTGAAGACATGCACATGGTTAACCTACAAATAATGTTACATGTTTTTAAAAACTACAACTTCCTTACTTAAGTCTGGTAACTTTTTGAAAATGACATCCCATTGATTGTATTCAGGGTATATACACAAGTCAGGCCTGAAACCTTGTTTGCTAACATAACATTTTGGTTCTGCGTTAAAGGATTAAAGCAAAATAGGAAGGCGAAGTTCCGGAGGGAGCGGCTTTCCCGGATGGGCGTGGCTCCCCCTGGGTCCAACTTTGTCACAAAAAGGTCAGAGGTCACTCCTTAAGGACCCTCTATAAACCCTGTTTTCAAACCTTAATGGGGTGGGGGTCAGGGGTTAAATTCAGCAAAAAATAATCTGCAGTCAATATGAGAATATTCTGTACCCTTTAACTGTTCATGCTGCTGTACATGACCTGGTGAAACAACCAGAGCAGAACCACCTGGCAAATTCAACTCTGGACATTTTAGTGACTGAGAAGTCATGGGCAGTTCTGGAAAAGGGCCTTTAAGATTGACCCTTTTAACACGAAAAAAAAGTGACACAACAGTCATAGTTTATCTGTTCCTTTAAAAGACGTGGTCACATCTTTCCCTGCACCCAACTTGAGTCTGCAGGAGCAGAGAAAAACTACTAAAAACATTTAAAGTCAGACCAAGCAAGGACGGGTTGCCAGTTTACACAGATCCCTCCCACGTTGAGGGGAGAGAGAGAGCGGGGTCAGGGTTGCCAGTTATACAGTTAACTCCTAAAAAAAAGAGGGGGAGAGGTGCTGCGGTAGAAAACGGTATCTATATCAGTAGTGAGTTGCACCAAAGCACCATTATAGTCTTCAGTGAAATATGACTCAGTCAGCCAGCTACTAGCTCCACATCTGTGGACATGAAGGGCCATTCAAGTAGGGAGCATTGCGGTGTAGTTAAATGTGGAGGGCCGATTATTAGATTACAGACTACGACGTCAAGCCGCTGTCCCCTTCACTTGACGAGCTCATTTAGTCAGGCATCTCACAGACATAGAAGTTGTTTGTTAAAAAGTAGCCCGGCTTGACCCTCAAGCACAGAGACTATACTTGAGCTCTGTAGCAAATGTGAATTGCCTGTTCATTCTCCTTTTTTTTTTACGTATAAATTCTGTTTCATTGTCACACACCAGATAGGTGCAATGAAATGCGTTGTTTTACAGGGTCAGCCATAGTAGTATGTTGTCCATGGAGCACATGAGGATTAAGTGCCGTGCACAGAGAATTTTTTTCACCTTGTTGGCTCGGGTATTCGAACCAGCAACCTTACGGTTACTGGCCCAACGCTCTCACTGCTAGGCTATCTGCTGCCCTGCAATCCTTTCCTTCTCCCTCCCTGAAGGTAGTCACTCATCTGAAGTGACATTATTGAGAAAAATCCAGTAGAGAACCTGCTTTCACCTGTCCACACATGGTAGATCAGTGGATAGTACCTGAAGGTGTGAGGGTAGAAAGGGATGCTGCATTTGAAAAGTATTGGAACAGAGCCTTCTGTTAATTTGTTCACAGGCGATGGACATGACTGAGAAGGGCTGGTGCTGACAGGGTTGACCAGTGAGAAAGGAACAAGCAACACATTCTGCAGCTGTTGGGGTTTGAACACAGAGTGTCTGGAAGCCCTGGATGAACTAGCTACTAGCTGCCATATTGGATAAGTTGATTATTCTCGCTGTTGTCACTGATAACAAGGTTAACATCTGAAAATGTAGTGTGTATATATGTGTGTGCGCACAAGGAAGCCCTTTTTCTTGTCCCATTCATTGTTTTGATTTGGTTTGCCATGGCTTGTCTGACTCTAGGAGTAGATCCGCATGTACGTTCAGAGGGCTGCATATAACAACCATGTACCGTCACACCAAAACCAACCATGTCATACTTAAAAACACAGTAAGAGAGGCAGTTGATGTGAAAATACAAACACAAAAATAGAAATACAAAATAGATTTCCTAGGGTGACAATGTCACTTGGGAGGAGTGTTCCAGGTTGGACTAGGAGATAAAGAGCTTTGCTGGGGAGTTGAGGCAGGGGCGCGGAAGACCAAAAATCCCTCAAATCGAGGAACCCGAGGTGGGTGGGTGGGTGGGGGGGGGTCTAATAACATTACAATGTGTCGCTCAGGGCACAGACAGCTAATTCGGATGCCCCTAATACTGGGGGTGTGTCACCTCCCCTTAACCAAGACCCCTATTGGACGAGACATTCCTGTGTGTGTGTGCCATCAAGACCCATCTTATCCTACTCGACGTCAATGCAGTTCAGAGAGTAGGGAGTCAGGGGCAACATGGGCCACATACTTTACAGTCAAAAGCCAAAGATCCGTTAAAAAAAATACAGTTTGCTTTGGAGAGCTAATGTAACAGAGGATCTGAGTGGACTGGGTTATGGATGGCTTGGTGTCTACAATGAGCTCCACAGGGGGAAATGAGTGGAAGAATGGGGCCTGAAACAAAACTGGAACTATTGAAGGAGAGCGATTGGGTGGAGAGGGAGAGAGCGAGAGAGGGGTTGAGAGAAAAAAGAACCAAGGGGGGCTGAGTAACTGACCTCTGGCGTTAGTTCTGATATTCCTTAAATAACTTAATACCATTGTATTATTCCTATACTAGTCATTAAAACCACAACATTGGATATCAGTTTTTGAACAGTATAAATACCTTAAGTGTTTCTGTCTTCATAAGATATAAGAGGGCCTTCTGGCTTGTTTTTGTCTGATATAGGTGTCTCTGTGCCTGTTTTAAAGTCAGTTCCAGGCTCATAAAGCATTTCCTTTATGTCACTATACTAGCTAGCAAGAGAGACCTAGTCAGTTGTATTGAAATGCATCTTCCACATTTAACCCAACCCCTCTGAATCAGAGAGAGGAGAGATGGCGAGAGAGAGCTGAAAATAAAGAACAGGAGAGAACTCAGAAAACCAAAAAAAAACAGCGTTTTGCATCCTGTCAAAGAACATCGAAAAGGAAACCGAGTAGAAAAGTGCAGGCCTAGACAGCTCCGTCGAAAAATATCTGCTATTAAGTACAAAAGTGTCAAAGGAAAAGGCTTGTGAGAGAAGCAGGCAGAGATATCTGAAGAAAAAGAAGCGAGAGGATGAAACTATACAGACAGCCTAGCAACCTAGAGGCTGAGCTAATTCAGGCCTGAAGGCTGGTCCAGGTCAGAACAAAATCCAGAAGAAAGATAAGACACTGGTTTCCTTCCACACAAGTCCACCGTGAAACCTCTTGATCCCACCATACTGTTTCTGCAGTCCGCAGAACCAATCAAAATCAGTCAGTCTGGAAATATTTTCATTATTATTATTATTATTGTTATAGTTATCATTAAATCAACATCCGTATAGTGTCATTTCTAATATTGTAATCATTGTGGTCCATCATATGTGCGGAGAAGGTCATTGCTGTCCGTCCCGCCACAGTTGATGGTCCACTGCAGTTCTCTCGGATAGTAAGACCATAAAGTTCTGTTTTTTTTTAAAAGATGACACCCCTACCCCTCTCGCCCCCTCCTCAGTCCCCATACCATCCCTTGTCTTCGGGTGGGTGAGGGGGGGGGGGGGACTATTAGGAAAAGATACGGATGCACTGTGTGGCAGTGGTATGGCAGACAGGGCACTCGGGCTCAGCGGACTGGCAGATCTGTCCGGCGCAGTCCATGCAGAACAGATTGTGGCCGCATGGCACCAGAGCCGCTGTCACCTCGCTCTCAAAGCACACAAAGCAGTCCCTGCTCACACCCCCTGGCCCCATGCCAACCAGACCTCCAGAACCAGCGCGTGCTGCGGCCTTCAGCCGGCCCAGCATGCCAGAGCCCAGGCCAATGCCGCTGCCCTCTGAATCGGTGGGAGAGCCTCCGGGCAGGGAGGAGGCTGAGCAGGAGGAGTAACCGGTGGATGACCCTCCGGAGCTGGAGCTAGATGCTCCAGAGAAGGACCCTGCACCGGCACCGCCCGACTGCAGCCAGGAGAGGGTGCTGAGTGGGTCGCTTTGGGCACGACGGGCCAGTGGATGATCCAGGGGTCCCACCACTGCGTCAGGGGGCAGGGTGGGGGACAGGCGGGGGGTGATGGCACCGCCGCTCAAGCCGCTGCTGTTTCTGCGGAGAGGCTGCTTCTGAGAGGTACCTGGGATCTTCCCTCCTCCTCCGTTGACGAAAGGGGCCCATATGTTGGAGGCGCTGAACTCAAAGCCCAGCTCCTCAGAGGGGAGGCCTGGGGTGGAGTCACCCCCGAAGGTGAACCCCCCTCCTCCGCCGGCATTGCTGGAGCTAGTGCTGAATGGGCTGGTGGGGCTACCTCCCTCGTTGGCCCTCCTGGGGGCGCTGTAGCTCTCAGAGCCCATCCCTCCGTTGTGTTGGTGATAGGAGGCCGAGGAGGACAGCTTCCTCCCAGACGATTGGTGCATGGCCATGGGGAGCGGGGGTGGTGGAGGAGGCGGCGGGGGTGGAGGGGCAGGGTGGGCGTTGTTGGCCCGAGCCCAGAGAGCAGCGCCCAGCCCCCCAGCCAGCGAGCCCAGGCCCTCTAGGCTGACATCAGTCCCGTTAGTGTGGAAGTCGTTGTCTCCCTGGAGGTCCACAAAGGCCCCGGTCCGCAGGGTGATGTGCGTCTCAATCTCCTCCCGGGCTCGGTCCACATTCTCAGGCATGCCAGTCACCTCAAACACAGGGTCCTTCTCCCTGCTGGGCGTCACGATGTAGGTGTGCGTCTGCTGCTGGATGCGCTTGATGGTCGCCCCCTTGGGCCCCACCACTAACCCCACCACACGATACGGTACCCGCACCTGCACCAGGGAAGGAAATACTTAACAGTGAGAGTTTTCCAGACCACCTGACCTGGCCATGAAAAACTGACAGAGGAATTACATAACTATAAAAACTGGTGATGAACCATGCCATTTACTGGCAGAGCAGTAAAGCAATTGGCAAGAACTGGCATTTAAATGGAATTGAACGGTCGTGCAGTAAGTGTATGAAAGTAGACGTTAGACATTATCATGACCTCTACTTTATCTATCCAAAGAAGGGACATTTTAGCCAACAGATATTTGTATATCTCCACAGGTGCTTGTGATGCTGACTACTGGCCAAGGCTCCCTTGTCGTAAAATAAAGATGACCATCTCAACGGAACTGGTTGAATAAATGATAAAACAAAAAAACATTTTAAGCTGCTGTATCTCCTACTGTGATTGTCATACCTGTATAGTGGTCTGTCCAGGCAGGTGGGGGGGTCCAGGGAGCACTCCCCCTGTCCCGGGTGCTCCTGTGCCCGTGGCCCCAGCCTTGCAGCGGGATGCCCGAATCATGGAGAAGTGCTCGGCTGCAGAGACGATCTCCCGCTTGGCCATCTCCACGTCCTCCCTGCGCCCTGTAACTATGAACACAGGCTCCTCGCCTCTCACCGGGGTCTTTATGTAGGTGTTGGTCTTCGCACGCAGTGCCTTGATCTTACAGCCTGGGACAGAGAAGGGTGGAAGATTGCATATACACTTTTTTTTGTTGCCAGTTTTGTTTGGGGGAGTTTTTATTGGTCACATACACGTTTAGCAGATGTTATTGCAGGTGTAATGAAATATGTGTGTTTCTATCTCCAACAGTAATATCAAACAGACAAATTTAAACTAAAGGAATGGAATTAAGAATATATAAATATCTGGACGAGCAATGTCGGAGCGGCATAGACTAAAAGAGCGGCATAGACTACAGTAGAACAGAATACATTATATACACCAGATGAGTAATGAAAAATATGTCAACAGTCTATATAGGGCAGCGGCCTCTAAGGTATTCATTATTTTCATAATGGGAATTTAAGTGGAAAGTATTGGTTGTGCATAAACTATGTGAAAATGAATTATATAATTTAAACAGTATATACAGTGACTAACTTTAAGCGGCATGCAACTTCCATATTTTAATTTATTTATATACCCATTGAATCCTGATGAATAGAACTTATAAATGCCCCAGGAGCTTAGTTAAACTGTCACACTCAAGGAGAACCCAAAATATACGCATATTTTACTCCAATGTTTAAACAAATTACATGAAAACAAACATAGTTAAAAGTAAAATGTTGATATCATGGATGGCCTGTCCTTGCATCTATAGCCCTTGTCTATGAATTGGAGAGTGGATACATTTCTCCAACCCCTACTGAAGTTGTTACCAAAACAGGGACAGAACAGCTTTGTTATTGTTACAACCCCTGCTTGCTGCTTTAATTTATTGAAAGACGAGGAATATGTTGGGGAGACAAAACAATATACAAAACGGGCAAAACATTCTGGCCACACTGCATTCACTGGTTAACAAACAGATTAAAATATATTTCCAGAATATAAAGCCTATAGCTTGTTAGCCAAGTAGTATTAATGATGCTAACTCAAGAACCGCTGCACTGTTCCTTTAAATATGGACGGTTTACTCTCACCCACCAATGGGGTGCTGAGTGTGTGATGTCATTCTGGGAGGCAGAAAGCATGGCATTTTCAAACAAAGAGAACAATGCAATAACGTTGCCACAACTGCGCCAAGCATAGACACTGTGTGTATGCAAACTAGTAGTGAATATTGAGCTAAGTGTGCGGAGATAAAAATACGAGTGGATTTTGAAACCAGTCGAGAGTGGTCGACGGGGCTGGATGCGGGGCGAAAACACCACCCAATCCCGTGTTCTGTGCATCAGGCCTCCCAAAAGACTTGCATTGGGGTTGAGCAAAACTATATACAAACGACTAAAAATCTACTTTTAACGTTGACCTCAATGTAAACGCCAGGCCTTTTGTTTAAATGTGTGACTTGAGGCCTACATATAGCTAAATCAATATTATTCGACAGGTTTCTTTTGTTTGGTGCCTGCCGGCTGCTAGACATGTCCGGACTCCTGACAATCTGCTGCTTTGTCTGACCCACCCCTCCCCCTACTCGTATCCCATACACACAACATCTTTAGTTGTCTCAACACTTGTCAGGACATGCAGATTAGGCTAGTAAGTCATTCTTGATCTACATGTATTATGAAGCGCATAAACAACATCCACTGTACACATCAAGACCAAGTCTCAAATTTATCAGCGCCGGCTGGTGTTATTATGAGATATCTCACCATCCAAACAAAGGAAGGCAGTCCTATGCATTCATGTGATTATGAGAGAGGTAGTTGGTAATGGCTAGACTCTGAACATCTATAACTAGAATACCTTATGAATTAGCTAGCTACGGCCTAACCACATTGATAAGCAAAAGTGGAAATCATACAGAATTCTTACCCTGTCTTCCCACTATTTCAGCAACGTGTTCTGAGCTGGGCACAGGTACGCATTCGGTCATGTTGACACTCCTCTTGCGATTGCAGAGAACTGAGCTTTGTTCACCGAGCATGGGGTGAGAGTGCGGGCCAGTCATGTGGTACCCGCCCGATCCATAGTATTCTGGAGACGGGGAGCAGGATGTCGGAGAGTCCCGGGAACCCCCTTGGTGCTCCAGCATCTGCAGGTCGACATAACCGCCGTTGGAATTCCCGGAGCACGGTCCCTGGTTCCTGTCGAGCGTGTCAACGAGCCCCCCGCCACCGCCCCCACAGTCCACCTTCTCCAGGGCCATAAATGACAGCTGGTCCAGGGCAAAGCGGAGCGCATCCTGATGGTTCTCGTCCCGGGACTCCTGGTCAGTCTCTCGTGGCAGGCTGACCCCGTTGTGCTGGCTGCTCACTACCATGTCGTGGTCCATAATCTCTGGGTGGAATAAGGGGCTAGGCATAGTCCAAGAGGATGAACATCAGATCGTGGGGCGTCTGTGTGCAAAGCGCTCTTTTCTAGGAAATTGACACAACAAAGGGCGTTTCAGCACAAAACGTGTTGCGCCAAGATACGTTTTAGAAAACACACAAATTAAAGGCACTAAAAGTCATTAAACATATCTTATGTCATAGTTCGCTAGTTTCATAAATAGGTTAGTGTGTTGCTCCACTTGGGCGACGTCTCCTTCAACCCTTCTCCTATCCTGCTTTGTCTGTTTGTTGTTGCATTCTGTCTCTCTGTGTGGCGAAAATAAAGCTTGGTTCTTGTTGAAATATGCATCATACAATATTCACTAACACTGACCAACACTAGAGTATTTTCTTTTGTCTATTCTGACCGTCTCATCCCGAAATGGGAGCATCACATTTGGAAAACTGGTAATCTGCTAGCAAACTAGCTCCACAGTTGAGTATGTCACGTTGTCGTCCCCTTTGTTTGGGAGTACCACAGCTAGCTGGCTAGCCGAGCAAAAATACTTAAGTTAAAATAATACGTCTAATCCAAATACGTTAATTTTATATTTGAATAAAATATCAAAGTTACTTTACCTTTTGGCTACCTCCCAATTGTATGGAGTTCCTCTCGTTTGATTCTTGAATGAATGATGAGTGGCTACCAATGCTCTAATGCTAGCTAGTAGCTAGCTCGCTAAATTGGGGGCGTTGGACAAAATGTTTAAAACGAAAGATAAGGGACAGGCTGTTGAAACAATTCTATTCCAGACGAATGTCGAGGTCATTTAGCGGCCCGTCGATATTTGCATCGATTTGTAGTCTATCATTTTACTCCCATGCAGATACCTCCCGACAATTGTATCTGGATATTTATCCCGGCTGTTCCCTGGTCCGCCGCCTTTGTCTCGCCAGGCGCACGCCGCTCTGCCTGTCTCGCACATAGAACTGACGTCAGTCGCGACACAACAATGGGTTCAAAGGCCACGCAACACAGAAGCGCTTCACCGCAAGCGTGCTAGCCTCACAGTCACGATCGATATTATTGTTACTGTGGTAAATTTTTATAATCGGAAATTGATCAAGCAAATTAGTCATTTGATGGTTCCATGTCAAATCTTTTGAAAAGTGGTGGGAAATTGGCAGTTTTGGATGCTATGGTGGTGTGGTATCACACGGTTGGTTGGATTATTGGGAGAATGGGGACATTCTAAATGACCTATCAAAACCTAGAACTCAAAAAAAAAATCAGTTAAATATCACCAACTATGCTTAAAGGTCTAGAACGGAACAATGTCCATGTTACTTATTGTGTGGGTGCCTGTCATCCCTCTTGTCATTGACCAAATGGGACAGTAACTGAATAATAGATGCCAGACATGTAATCTGGAATAAGAAATTATTATCCATTATTGATTGCTATCCATTTCTGATTCTCACATTGACCTAGAGCAGGGATGGGCAACGTTGATAGGGGTGGAGCCACGAAAAATCTTAGTTCACCATGAGGGACCACAGCCTACCCACTTCCATGCCCACACATGCAGTCAGAGCCGGTCCTAGCCGTTTGGGGGCCTGTCATGCCAAATAATGTCCCCCAGCCAAAAAGTGTCTCAATGGGTTTCAATATACTATTAGCGTCCATGGTAATGTCAGCGGTGTGATGACCTAATGATTCAAATTTTGGAGATCATTACAATTACATTATTTTCATCCCTGCTATTCAAACAAGGCTGATTTCCACATTCCAAGTTTCATTTAGCTAATAAAATGAAAACCTTACATCAAACCATTTTTGGGTACCTTGTTAACATTAAAACATGAATAGCACAAAAAAAACTGTAATATGCATGACACATTAATGTTACTTACCCTACAGATCAAAGTCAACTAATTTCCCCTCCATTCATATGCAAGTCCGTTTGATTCATACAGTGGCTTGTCTGGCTGTCATGTTTATATTTTAATCTGCCCTTCCCTTATCTACACTGAAATAATATCATTTCAGTAATCCTCTATTATGATTAACTTTTTTCTATCTCACATAGCTCATTAGTACACCCTTGTGGTTGAATATATATAATTATCTATTGTTTTTTTTGTGTTTTTTTTCACCTTTATTTAACCAGGTAGGCTAGTTGAGAACAAGTTCTCATTTGCAACTGCGACCTGGCCAAGATAAAGCGTAGCAATTCGACACATACAGCAACACAGAGTTACACATGGAATAAACAAAACATACAGTCAATAATACAGTAGAACAAAAGAAAACAAAAAGTCTATATACAGTGAGTGCAAATGAGGTAAGTTAAGGCAATAAATAGGCCTTGGTGGCGAAGTAATTACAATATAACAATTAAACACTGGAATGGTAGATTGGCAGAAGATGAAGTGTGCAGGTAGACATACTGGGGTGCAAAGGAGCCAAATAAATAAATAAATACCAGTATGGGGAGGAGGTAGGTAGATAGATGTGCTGTTTACAGATGGGCTATGTACAGGTGCAGTGATCTGTAAGCTGCTCTGACAGCAGGTGCTTAAAGCTAGTGAGGGAGATGTGAGTCTCCAGCTTCAGAGATTTTGCAATTCGTTCCAGTCATGGGCAGTAGAGAACTGGAAGGAAAGACGACCAAAGGAGGAATTGGCTTTGGGGGTGACCAGTGAGATATACCTACTGGAGGGTGTGCTATGAGTGGGTGCTGTGTCATGTTTTGTCATTTATTATCTTGTCTTGTCCCTGTGCTTCCCATTCTATTCGTTTCCCTCTGCTGGTCTTATTAGGTTCTTTCCCTCTTTCTATCCCTCTCTCTCCCCCTCCCTCTCTCACTCTCTCGCTCTCTCTTCTCTCTATCGTTCCGTTCCTGCTCCCAGCTGTTCCTATTCCCCTAATCAATCATTTAGTCTTCCCACACCTGTTCCCGATCCTTTCCCCTGATTAGAGTCCCTATTTCTTCCTTTGTGTTCCGTTCCTGTCCTGTCGGTTCCTTGTCTAGAATTCACCGTGCTGTGTTTGTGTATCGCCCTGTCGTGTCGTGTTTTCCTCAGATGCTGCGTGGTGAGCAGGTGTCTGAGTCTGTCTGGTTCAAGTGCCTTCCCGAGGCAACCTGCTGTTCACCTGCTGTTCAAGATCGAGTCTCCAGTTTGTCCTCGTCATTTCGAGTGAAAGTTGTGTTTTTTGTTTGTATTTACTTTACTGGATTAAAGACTCTGTTTTCGCCAAGTCGCTTTTGGGTCCTCTTTCACCTGCATGACAGAAGGAACCGACCAAGGAATGGACCCAGCGACTTCAGACGCTCGTTACACTGCCGTCGAGATCCAAGGAGCCATGCTCGGCAGACACGAGCAGGAATTGTCTGCTGCTCGCCATGCCGTGGAGAACCTGGCCGCTCAGGTTTCCGACCTCTCTGGACAGTTCCAGAGTCTACGTCTCGTGCCACCTGTTACTTCCTGGCCTGCCGAGCCTCCAGAACCTAGGGTTAATAACCCACCTTGCTACTCCGGGCAGCCCACTGAGTGCCGCTCCTTTCTCACGCAGTGTGAGATTGTGTTCTCTCTCCAACCCAACACATACTCTAGAGAGAGAGCTCGGGTTGCTTACGTCATTTCACTCCTTACTGGCCGGGCTCGAGAATGGGGCACAGCTATCTGGGAGGCAAGGGCTGATTGCTCTAACAAGTTCCAGAACTTTAAAGAGGAGATGATTCGGGTTTTTGACCGTTCAGTTTTTGGTAGGGAGGCTTCTAGGGCCCTGGCTTCCTTATGCCAAGGTGAACGGTCCATAACGGATTATTCTATTGAGTTTCGCACTCTTGCTGCCTCTAGTGAGTGGAACGAGCCGGCGCTGCTCGCTCGTTTTCTGGAGGGACTCCACGCAGTGGTTAAGGATGAGATTCTCTCCCGGGAGGTTCCTTCAGATGTGGACTCTTTGATTGCTCTCGCCATCCGCATAGAACGACGGGTAGATCTTCGTCACCGGGCTCGTGGAAGAGAGCTCGCATCAACGGTGTTTCCCTGCTCCGCATCGCAACCATCTCCCTCCTCTGGCTCAGAGTCTGAGCCCATGCAGCTGGGAGGGATTCGCATCTCGACTAAGGAGAGGGAACGGAGGATCACCAACCGCCTGTGCCTCTATTGCGGAGTTGCTGGACATTTTGTTAATTCATGTCCAGTAAAAGCCAGAGCTCATCTGTAAGCGGAGGGCTACAGGTGAGCGCAACTACTCAAGTCTCTCCATCAAAATCCTGTACTACTTTGTCGGTCCATCTACGCTGGACCGGTTCGGGTGCTACATGTAGTGCCTTGATAGACTCTGGGGCTGAGGGTTGTTTCATGGACGAAGCATGGGTTCGGAAACATGACATTCCTTTCAGAGAGTTAGTTCTTCTGTGGCTTCTACTGATCCCGAGGGGATTCTTCCTTATGGGCGTGTTGTCGGGTTAACAGTCTGGGGGAATTGAAAGACAGGTTAAGCAAGCACTCACGCACACTGCGTCGCCGCGCGCGCTTGTCCTAGTAACCTCCTTTTCGTTCCTGTTTCCACTCGTCTGGCTGTTCTTCAGTGGGCTCACTCTGCCAAGTTAGCTGGTCATCCCGGTGTTCGAGGCACTCTTGCGTCTATTCGCCAGCGCTTTTGGTGGCCGACTCAGGAGCGTGACACGCGCCGTTTCGTGGCTGCTTGTTCGGACTGCGCGCAGACTAAGTCGGGTAACTCTCCTCCTGCCGGTCGTCTCAGACCGCTCCCCATTCCTTCTCGACCATGGTCTCACATCGCCCTAGACTTCATTACCGGTCTGCCTTTGTCTGCGGGGAAGACTGTGATTCTTACGGTTGTCGATAGGTTCTCTAAGGCGGCACATTTCATTCCCCTCGCTAAACTTCCTTCCGCTAAGGAGACGGCACAAATCATTATCGAGAATGTATTCAGAATTCATGGCCTCCCGTTAGACGCCGTTTCAGACAGAGGCCCGCAATTCACGTCACAGTTTTGGAGGGAGTTCTGTCGTTTGATTGGTGCGTCCGTCAGTCTCTCTTCCGGGTTTCATCCCCAGTCTAACGGTCAAGCAGAGAGGGCCAATCAGACGATTGGTCGCATACTACGCAGCCTTTCTTTCAGAAACCCTGCGTCTTGGGCAGAACAGCTCCCCTGGGCAGAATACGCTCACAATTCGCTTCCTTCGTCTGCTACCGGGTTATCTCCGTTTCAGAGTAGTCTGGGTTACCAGCCTCCTCTGTTCTCATCCCAGCTTGCCGAGTCCAGCGTTCCCTCCGCTCAAGCGTTTGTCCAACGTTGTGAGCGCACCTGGAGGAGGGTGAGGTCTGCACTTTGCCGTTACAGGGCACAGACTGTGAGAGCCGCCAATAAACGCAGGATTAAGAGTCCAAGGTATTGTTGCGGCCAGAGAGTGTGGCTTTCCACTCGCAACCTTCCTCTTACGACAGCTTCTCGTAAGTTGACTCCGCGGTTCATTGGTCCGTTCCGTGTCTCCCAGGTCGTCAATCCTGTCGCTGTGCGACTGCTTCTTCCGCGACATCTTCGTCGCGTCCATCCTGTCTTCCATGTCTCCTGTGTCAAGCCCTTTCTTCGCACCCCCGTTCGTCTTCCCTCCCCCTCCCGTCCTTGTCGAGAGCGCACCTATTTACAAGGTACATAAGATCATGGACATGCGTTCTCGGGACGGGGTCACCAATACTTAGTGGATTGGGAGGGTTACGGTCCTGAGGAGAGGAGTTGGGTTCCGTCTCGGGGACGTGCTGGACCGTTCACTCATTGATGATTTCCTCCGTTGCCGCCAGGATTCCTCCTCGAGTGCGCCAGGAGGCGCTCGGTGAGTGGGGGGTACTGTCATGTTTTGTCATTTATTATCTTGTCTTGTCCCTGTGCTTCCCATTCTATTCGTTTCCCTCTGCTGGTCTTATTAGGTTCTTTCCCTCTTTCTATCCCTCTCTCTCCCCTCCCTCTCTCACTCTCTCGCTCTCTCTTCTCTCTATCGTTCCGTTCCTGCTCCCAGCTGTTCCTATTCCCCTAATCAATCATTTAGTCTTCCCACACCTGTTCCCGATCCTTTCCCCTGATTAGAGTCCCTATTTCTTCCTTTGTGTTCCGTTCCTGTCCTGTCGGTTCCTTGTCTAGAATTCACCGTGCTGTGTTTGTGTATCGCCCTGTCGTGTCGTGTTTTCCTCAGATGCTGCGTGGTGAGCAGGTGTCTGAGTCTGTCTGGTTCAAGTGCCTTCCCGAGGCAACCTGCTGTTCACCTGCTGTTCAAGATCGAGTCTCCAGTTTGTCCTCGTCATTTCGAGTGAAAGTTGTGTTTTTTGTTTGTATTTACTTTACTGGATTAAAGACTCTGTTTTCGCCAAGTCGCTTTTGGGTCCTCTTTCACCTGCATGACATGCTGCTATGGTGACCAGTGAGCTGAGATAAGGCGGGGCTTACCTAGCAGAGACTTGTAGATAACCTGTAACCAGTGGGTTTGGCGACGAGTATGAAGCGAGGGCCAACCAACGAGAGCGTACAGGTCGCAATGGTGGGTAGTGTATGGGGCTTTGGTGCCAAAACGGATGGCACTGTGATAGACTGCATCCAGTTTGTTGAGTAGAGTGTTGGAGGCTATTTTATAGATGACATCACCGAAGTCGAGGATCGGTAGGATGGTCAGTTTTACAAGAGTATGTTTGGCAGCATGAGTGAAGGATGCTTTGTTGCGATATAGGAAGCCAATTCTAGATTTAATTTTGGATTGGAGATGCTTAATGTGAGTCTGGAAGGAGAGTTTACAGTCTAACCAGCCACCCAGGTATTTGTAGTTGTCCACATATTCTAAGTCAGAGCCGTCCAGAGTAGTGATCCTGGACGGGCGAGCAGGTGCGGGCAGTGATCGATTGAATAGCATGCATTTAGTTTGACTTGCGTTTAAGAGCAGTTGGAGGCCACGGAAGGAGAGTTGTATGGCATTGAAGCTCGTCTGGAGGTTAGTTAACACAGTGTCCAAGGAGGGGCCAGAAGTATACAGAATGGTGTTGTCTGCGTAGAGGTGGATCAGAGAATGTTGCAAGAGCAACATCATTGATGTATACAGAAAAGAGAGTCGGCCCGAGAATTGAACCCTGTGGCACACCCATAGAGACTGTCAGAGCTCCGGACAACAGGCCCTCCGATTTGACACACTGAACTCTATCAGAGAAATAGTTGGTAAACCAGGCGAGGCAATCATTTGAGAAACCAAGGCTGTCGAGTCTGCCAATAAGAATGTTGTGATTGACAGAGTCAAAAGCCTTGGCCAGGTCGATGAATGCGGCTGCACAGTAATGTCTCTTATCGATGGCGGTTATGATGTCATTTAGAACCTTGAGCGTGCCTGAGGTGCTCCCATGACCAACTCTGAAACCAGATTGCATAGCGGAGAAGGCATGGTGTGATTCGAAATGGTCAGTAATCTGTTTGTTAACTTGGCTTTCGAAGACCTTAGAAAGACAGGGTAGGATAGATATAGGTCTGTAGCAGTTTGGGTCTAGTGTGGGGGATGACCGCGGAAGCTTTGAAGAGGGGGATGACCGCGGCAGCTTTCCAATCTTTGGGAATCTCAGACGATATGAAAGAGTGGTTGAACAGGCTAGTAATAGGGGTTGCAACAATTTCGGCAGATCATTTTGTAGGGGTCCAGATTTTGCAGCTCTTTCAGAACATCACTTGTAGGTCCTAGGATACAACAATGAATAATGTGGAATTAATATATACCATCAAAGGATACCTTACAATTTAGAATAATTAACACCTTGTGAAACAGCTGTGAAAACCAACCTGGCAATATTTAAGATTTGAATATATAAATGTTGATATTGTTTTGATAGAGCTGTGTCATTCATTTATTTTCACAGATTTTTTTGTACACTCACATGGCAATCATAGACATAAATACTGAATTCTGGTGTGTAATATGGAGGAGGTTGCTGTGTGGGTGGGAGGTTCTGTTTGTCACTTGTTCTCAACAGGCAGCCAATCTCAGAAGGAGGACTTGAAGAGGGAGATTGCAAAGTCCAGGCACTGCTGCCCTTTTTCTTCTGAGTGTTTGCAGTGCTAGAGTTTTTCGTTAATCTCTGTATCTCTGTATATTTAAGTGCCCAGTATGATAGAGCAAGAACACTTTTTTAGCAGATAATGACAACATGACAATAACAGTAGCTGTAGATGATGTAATGAAAAGTTGGAGGGTGGTTGGTAATGGAGGACATGAGGTGGACCTACGTCCGGGTGTTGGGCAGAACCCCTAGGTCCTGGAGAACAGGAGCAGAGTTAAAGGGAACAGGGTAGGAGACAGACGTAAACAAGCAAACACACAGGTTACACTTTACTGTGAGAAAATGTGATGGATTAGCGCATTCTCTCAACCAGCTTCACTCGCTGTCGTTGACAAGCATATTCAGTTCATAGACATATTATATATATTTAATTCAGTGATTGAAATTATAACCCCATCCTCAGTAGCCTATTCCAGCAGGCTATTGGGAAACACAAGCTCTTTCTTATTTCAAAATCGCCTCGTTATTCATGTTGAATAAATTAGTCTGTTAATTTGAACTAAGCAAGCTGCTAAATCGTTCACATCTTGCCTACATCTTGTCTAGGCTACTGTACACTGAAATTAGATGTAGGCCTATCAGGGGCTATAAGCTCCTGCCTTTAGCTAAGCAAACTATGGCAAAATGTAATTACAATCATAAACCCAGATTTGAGTCTGTAGCCTATGCCTATTGAAATGGAAAGTCAATCTCACAAATGGGCCATTTATAACGGTTTGTAGTCTTAACATCTGGCACATTATAACAGCACAATTGCCAGAAAATAGCCTAACATTAGTTTTTTTTATTTTCATCCAAGTGTTTCTTGCTCAGAGATTTCGAGATCCTCTCAAACTCTCCTGTCAGATTTATCTATATATATTTATATATATTTATTTATATATATTTATGCACATGCGCAAATGTAATATATTTACAATTATAAACCTGGTTTGAGCCCTGAATGCTGATTGTCTGAAAGCCATGGTATATCAGATCATATACCACGGGTATGACAAAACGTTACTTTTTACTGTTTTAATTACGTTCGTAACCAGTTTATAATAGCAATAAGGCACCCCTGGGGGTTCGTGAAATATGGCCAATATACCACGGCTGTAACCAGGCACTCTGCGTTGCGTCTTGCTTAAGAGCAGCCTTTAGCTGTGGTATATTGGCCCTTGTGTCATCCCCCTTGTGCCTTATTGCAGTCAAACGAGTTAAATCGCCATCCATTGATGGACAATGATCTGGCGTGTTTAATAAGGGTAAATTATATTTTCTCTTGCCACATATTCATATTCCTTAATAATTCAATGTCATAGCTTGCAATTGTTATTATTTTGAGGAAACCCTAATTTTTCTTCCAACGTCATTACAAGTTAGTTACTAAGATATTCCTTCCTAATTGGCTCGATAACGTCATTGAAAAATGGTTTATTGTATAAATATGGCAACTCCTCTCTTGGGTGGTCATAGGGCTATACATTTTGCTTGACCTGGCAACCCTGATTGGCACTATTTTTACCTGTTGGCGGTAGAGAACAACAGAGCGGGATTAGGAGAAGATGGCGGAAGTGGATGCTGAGTTCGAATTGAGCAGCGGGTCAAGTAAATTTGGTGAAGATGAATGTTCTGAATGGACAACAATATCTAAAACTGGAATAAAAAGTAAATTGTATAAAATTGGAGTGGAGGAAACATGTATAAATGATAACGAGCATGCATATAAAGCACTTCGCTTGATACCGTTTTCTTTACCCAGTCAAAATTAGAATATACGCACAATGCAACGCAGAGTGCCTGGATACTGCCCTTAGCCGTGGTATATTGGCCATATATCACAAACCCCCGAGGTACCTTATAAGCTGGTTAACAACGTAATTAGGAGTTAAAATAAATGTTTTGTCGTATAGCACGGCTGTCAGTATATGGTATACGGTCTGATATAAGCACAGCTGTCAGCCAATTAGCATTTAGGTCTCAAACCACAGTTTATGTGTATCAGTTCTAGCATATTAATATGTTTTATGGAAAAAGGGTTGGAAATAGTTCTCCATAATGACAATCTAAATAGCCTACCTACAAAGAGCATGCGTGCTGCTCTCTCTCCTCTCAATCAAGTGACTCAGCCAATAACTATAGTGCTATCAACACACACACCCCTTTGGCTCTCCCCACCACTCACTCACTCAGCAACAGCCTGCCTCACTGCCTGACAGTCAGCAGCAGGTCACAGTAAAATATATTTAAGAGAAAAAAAAAGAAAAAAAATGTGCTGGGGACAATTAAAGACCACTAATTTTCACACAACGCCAGAGATGTTTTCGCATGTTTTGAGGGAGTGTACAATTGGGCCTGGCTCCCCAGTTGGCGGACCTGGCTGCCAAGTGGGTGGGCCTATGCCCTCCAAGGCTGCTCCCCTGTCCAGTCAAGTGAAATCCATAGGTTAGGGGCCTAATACATGCATTTCCATTGACCGATTTCCTTATATGAACTCAGTAAAATCTACAGAATTATTGCATTTATATTTTTGTTCAGTATCTTTTAATTCTACTCATTTTGCCATGGGGAAGAGATAAATGTTTGATGTTTTTAATGAGTGACTAACCATGATTGATGAAAGTTTACATAGCTGGCCAGACTAATTTACCAATCTAAAAAATGTTTTCAGAGTGACTGTCAGTGACCAACCTAAGAGGAAAAACTGCTGATGCACAACCAAATTTCACCTTGTGTATTCTACTATTCTAACTTTCAACAGTAAATTGAGACCCCTACAGTGTTCCTAAATAAAATGTTTTTGTTTTGTTTGTGGAAATTGATAATTGATCCACAGGTCTGAAAAAGGGGGACCGCCAGTTGCCCATCCCTGACTTCGAGACTGGCTAGGTGGCCTACAAAACCACACAAGTCTCGTGATGAATCTTCTCCAGGTCGTCCACTGCTCTCACAAGCAAAGTGTCTAAAACCTTCAAACTCAATTCTGGACCTCAAAGCCAGTCCCACTGCATTTTTCATTGTCCCCCCCCCCTAATAACAGACTGATTTAGACCTGGGACATCAGGTGGGTGCAATTAATAATCAGGTAGAACAGCAATCCAGCAGGCTCTGGACCTCATAAGGTAAGAGTTGAATACCCCTGGTCTAAAAGAACACAATACACAAATTACAAAAGAGTTATCATTTATTTTAGTTATATGAAAAAAAAAGAATCATCCAGAATTAATTGCTTGATGTTTGACCTCAAATTTCAAGAGAAAATGGTAACAAATCCCTCTATAGAAACGAAGATTTTTTTTTAAACTATAAAGCATAATCTGAACAATAACATTACATGGAGGGATCATTCTGACAGTGAATGATCTTCCCATTCAGAACTCAAATCAAGAACAAGTTTAGGGAAAAACGTCAGCATTTAAAACCTACTAAAAACAACCAATGTTAAATAACTATGGCATAATTGTGACTTGCCACACAGCAACGATTTCAACAACAAAAAATACAAAATCCCAAATAGGCAACTATTTCAGAGTAGCCGTCTACGTCAGCCGTCGCACCTATTGACAGATCATCAATGTAACATGAAAGCAAATACATCTAGAAAGATGAAAACAGACTAAATTAGCACCATTTTGAACTTATGGGAGAGTTTGAGACATGAGAGCCTGTTCAACCTCTGTGCAGAGCACCACTCTTCATGACCGTCCAGAAGACAGTTTGGAGAACACAGAATCCAATTATTAGTTAGAGATAACAAGAGCCATAATAGATCATGATGCATGCTTGCTTATCTATGACTGACTTCTGAAACAGGTAGTCTTTTGCAAAGTCCATTTTGAGCCTCCAAATGTCATCTTACAGCATGTGGTCCCTTGCCCAATATGCACCCCTCTAACCACTCACTAATTCTCCACTTGGGCAAAGGATACTGAGTGGTACCAGATGGAAAATTGGAATGGGCCGAGTGGTGCCCCACAATCACACTCTCTCCCCCTCCCAAAAACACACTTCTCTCTCTCTCTCACACACACACACACACACACACACACACACACACACACACACACACACACACACACACAGTTTTAACCTTAAACTTGTCTTCACAAGAGGGCAAGACTATATTGCCTAAAGCACCATACATACTTCTCCACATTCCATACAATTAGTGAGGGTAAAAATGAGTGAATTGAACTCTGAACGTCAAAGCCTCGTCTAAGAGCTTAAAAAAAATATTCAAAATTACATTTAAATTGGTCAAAAATATATTTAGATTGTCTTGAAGACGGTCAACAACAATTCAGAGAGACGTAGACGAGAGAGGGTCCTTCATGTTGACAGATGCTAGTCAGAACCTGGTTAATGTCCTGTATGTGTATTGGTGTGTGTATGGGTAGAATACTGTGCTCCAGGCAGCTCTCTGTCGCAATCACCAACCCTGTAGGAGAGAGAAAAATGATTGCAAGTAAATCAATAGGTTTTTTTTGTCTGTGGTACTACAGGTAATCACAGAATTATGTAAACATTTAAATTCTGAACTTTAGCTACCCTGGTTATCTCGTTACAAAGTATTACTAACAAACCCACACCTAGGCCATTTCTTAAAGGCAAAGTAACTAGCTATTTCATTTCTACGTTCTACCTCTGCTATACGTCCTCCTTGTCATCCTGCTCGGCTTGCTCCTCCTTCAGAGCGTCTGTGTCTGCCTCGTTGGTGGAGGCCTCTATGTGAGCCAACATGTCCGCCATCAGAGCTTCCTCCAGCCTCCTCCTCACACTGTGGACCAGGTCCTCTTGCTTTCTACATACACCAGAGGGAGAGAGAGGAGAGGGGTTAGGGAGCAATGGATGGATGACAGTCCTCGTGGCAGACTTAAAGGGATACTTGTCCAAGTTACAAAATGGCATATTGGTTTCCTAACCCTGTAAGCAGTCTATGGATAAGGTATGACAGCAATCCAATGCTTTGGTTTAGTTTGCCTGGAACGGTTTCCACATGTTAACGTTTTAGCAGTAGTGGCACAAATCCCAATCACGGGACCGATATTAGCATTTTTTAAGCACTATGTCCAAATCATCTGAAATCATCTAAAATGTATTGTGAAGCTCAACATTGTCACTTATTGATGATTTGAACATGATATGTGGCACATTTTTCACACATTTTTAAAATCATCTATAAGCAATAATGTTGAGCTTCGAAATCAGAGATTATTTCGGATGATTTGAACATGATGCGTAAAAAATGCTAATATCGATCCCATGACTGGGATTTGTGTCACTAATGCTAAAACGTTAGCATGTGGAAACAGTGCCAGCAAACTAAACCAAAGCATGAATTGCTTTGTCATACCTTGTCCATTGATTACTTACCGGGTAAGGAAACCAATGTGTCATTTTGTGATTTGGGTGAACTATCCCTTTAACAAGGCCCAACAGTAGCTGGGTGTTGTTGAGCCAGACCACTGAGTTGTGTGTGTACTTTACCTGATGTCGTCATCGGTAACCATGAAGGCCTTGCAGAGTGGCTGAGTGGTGTTGAGCCACACCCCAGGGTTCTTCTCCACGGCTGCGGTCAGCTGACCAGTGACGGGTGTGGGGCTGGTGTGCAGGGCGCTGGCAATGGCAGAGAGCAGGGTCTTGTCTGAACACACAGGCCCAACACCTGGGGGGAGATTCACAGAGTCAGATATCCCAAAACATTGGTTTGATGTGTTTATGAGTCTCAAGTACTCTCTGCCGTGTGTACTTACCCTGTAGGCCCTTGGGAAGGTCCATGGTCTTGACCAGCTCCTCTGCAATGTCAAACGCACTCAGACCACTCAGCTTCCTCTCCCAAAACAGCTGAGGACAAACAGTGGGTAAACAGCTCGCCATTTGACTTTAAACGCATCACATAATGATGTGCTTCATAATTTATGGAAAACCTCTAACAGCTAGTTCATGTTACATAGCCCTCCCATTATGCTCGTCCAATGAGGACTCTCACTCAGACCACTCCTAGCAAAATGATTTCTTGAGAAATTACTCTATTTGGTTCTTTTGACTATTTTAATTGAAAACAATCACAGTAAGGTACTTAATTGTTACCCAGAAATGATTTGATATTGAGATAAAAACAGCTGCATTAGACATTTAAGTCAGCTTGATAAATCGAGTGACTCATCCCAATTTCCAATAATACGTTTTTAAAGACTAGGCCAGAGCAGATGACTTCATCTACCAACCATATGGCAGCAATGAAATAAATAACATTACGGTATCGATAAAAGACAAACAATAAGCGCAGAGCATCGTTGGACTCACCTGTCTTGGTTGGTCGACAGCCTTGTGGGGGTCCGTCTTCACTTTGTTGCTAGGGTGATTGGTCACCTTGGTGACCGGCTGTTTAAAGATGGATGCGGTCTGTCGGACTGGTAGGGTCGTGTTCAGGTCCGGCTTAACCTTAAACACAGACAGAAACAGGTCAGGGATCATAGTTCAATGTTCAAACAGATTACACATGATCCTGGACTCAAACTCCCTCACCTTGATCTGATGGTTGTTGTTGTCATAGCGATGCTTGTGCCTGTTCCTGTGCAGTTTGTTCGTTAGCATCCTTCCTGCACGGGGGTCAATAGCGTGCACCTCCATGGTGTTGCCCAGGTAACGAGCTAGCTGGGGCTTGCTGAGGAATCGCTTTCCAGGGTCACTAAGGGTGCAGGAAAACAGGCCATCAGGAGAACAAAAAACATATGCAATGAATTGAGGCACAAACCTGCAGGTACAAGAGGCACAAACCTGCAGGTACAAGAGGCACAAACCTGCAGGTACAAGAGGCACAAACCTGCAGGTACAAGAGGCACAAACCTGCAGGTACAAGAGGCACAAACCTGCAGGTACAAGAGGCACAAACCTGCAGGTACAAGAGGCACAAACCTATTGTGGAGGTCAGTGGTGTTGCACTGACAAGACTACAAATGGGCCTAATTCACAAACCTCAGCCTGCAAAACAACCATAGTAGCAGGGGTGAAAGTAGATTTAATGTCTTACTGGTATGGGACACGAAGTGCCTGCACATTTTTCTTTAATGCTACAATTTTTAAAATGTATTTTACCTTTATTTTACTAGGCAAGTCAGTTAAGAACAAATTCTTATTTTCAATGACGGCCTAGGAACAGTGGGTTAACTGCCTGTTCAGGGTAGAACGGCAGATTTGTACCTTGTCAGCTCGAGGATTCGAACTTGCAAACAACGCTCTAACCACTAGGCTACCCTGCCGCCCCGTTGTAACAAAACAAATACAGGGTAGCCTACTCTGCCAAAAAATATAAAAAACTATGCCTGACTCATAATTGGCCTACGAAATACAATTCAACATCCATCTAACCTGGAGGGGGAAATTACTATCTAAAAGAAACCCAATGACAAATACAGTGAATACGCACTCACCAGGGATATGGCCGATGTTCTCTGCTGGTGCCAATAAATTAGGCTACTGTTTGCTCAATTAAGTTTTATGAATTTTTACACCTAAAAGACAGATTGGAGTCTTTCATTGGCATCTCTTTACAGCAATATCCATTTGCTTTCTAACCGGTTTTTCCGCGATTGTGATTTTTAATATTGCGATATGCCTAGCTAGGTCTCCGCGTTTCACTGACAGTAGCAACTCAACAATCATCTATCCGACTGTAGGCTATGCAATTTTAAAAAATCCACAGCGTTTTTTCAAATACGCTAATGATCCGTGGCAAAATCATGCTTTCTGGTGTAGTAGCCTATTTCGAATGATTTGATTTATTTCGGTATAGATAGATGCTAATTAGGCTATATAATTTTGCCAATTTAATTCAATTCGCTTTAGGGAAGGCTTAGCTTCAACTAGAATTATGGTCACGCCACCTACGCCTTTTAATGTGGCATAAACACAACCAGCCAGATGTTTTCATATGATTGCCAAACAATCACTTAACAAATGCGCTCCTGTAGGCTACCCGCGCACATTCGTCCGCTCACAATATAATTTCAGCATCCAAACCAACTGTGCACCAGCGGACGAGACATCTGTTACAAAACACCTACGTGTATTGTAATGCCATTCTGCGATTGTCATTAGGCTTACACTTGTAGTCTGAATTGACGCATTCACTGTTGTCCTCGCACGCCTCGGTCTCCGCCACTAATCTCAGCCTTGTCCGCCACTCATCACGGCCTTGACTGAATATAAGCGTTCTCCTCAAACCACAACGCAATATGGACAGTATAACACCCAGTTTCCAGTCAATTCGAAAATGCTCATGGGGCTGACAGGCAGAATTGTTAAATAATTGTGTAATAGCCTATAGTTGTTTGGGCATGTATTACTTGTGATAGGCTCACGTTACCGGTACGACGTACCCCCACTATTTATTTTGCTGGGACGCCGCACCTGACCGCCTTACTTTCACCCCTGCATAGTAGTAAACAATGAAAGTTAGCTAGCTACTGCCGTGGGTAACCCGCAGCACTGCACCCATAATAATGTAGTACAACGTTCACATAATCGGAATCAATTTACACAAATCTAAACAAAGACTTGTAACAGAAAGCTATTGATGCTAACGTTACTTGCTAATTTGTTGTCAAATGTGCGGGGAGCTGACGTTTGCTACCAAGCTAACGTTAGCAATCAATGACTTATCGTTCGCTATCTAATGGTTACTTATCAAATTTGACGTAATCTTTAGACACTGATCATTTGCAATTTTGGTACACAGTTACCTAAGTGGGTGATGTTTTACTTTAGTGGCTAGCTAACGTCTCGGCTACTCCATCGAGATACAATGTTAGCTAGCTAGAGACATGCTTTCTCTACTGCAGACCAGCTAACATTAGCTAGCTACCGTCTTTTACTTAGCTACTTGTCCTTCTTACAACTCATTCGAGCAAGTCGTACAACCCCACCTTTTCCTCTCCATGCTTCTTTGCAGGTTATGATTGCTCGATTTATGTTGATTCGGGAATCTGCATGGGGTTTTAAATATTTGGCTATATATTTTTTTTCTGTGGATATGCTTTCCTTTTCGATGTCAGCTGTCCTCACTGCTTTCTCTTGTCAAGACACTCAGAAGATCACTCCGCAACGCTAGACCACTGTTACATAAAGTGGACAGCAAGTCATCCGCTGGTCCACAAACTAGTCCCAACTGAAGTCCTGTCTTTGTTGGGATCAGTTGAGTGTTTTAATATGGTTTAATCTAGCTACATTTGCTAGTCTTCTTCTCATCAGTTTAGCTGTATGTTTGTACAAAATTATTTAGATTTCACACTAAACACTTTAAAACTTGCATTTATTCAGGATAGCCCAATTGAGACCAGGGTCGCATTCCCAATGGTGCCCTGAGTACAAACATTGTCTCACAACAGGAAGAACACTTTACATTACAATTAAAACAATAATAAAATATAAAAATCAACCAAGCTGGATTAAATAACCCAATACCAACTTTTTCCAGAAAACAACTATCCATCATGTCAGGTTTGCCAGAAGATACCGATCCTACCTTTGCGATTGTTGACACTTTCGTCTGAACGCAATCATGGTTACAATAAGACACTGTGGAGCCGGTGCGACACATGGGTCGGAAAACATACCTCAATGCAGGGATGCGATATGCCACTGTCCGCCAAATTGTACCTTTATCCACACTGCTTCGTCAAGAAGATTGAAATATTGTTGTTTCTAGGGATACATATCGAAACGGACGATGTTAGCTATAAAAAAACACCTGCATCGGCCCAACAGTGACAGTGCGCACCGAGGAAGAGACCACAGACAGAAAGAGCTGAAACTTCACTGCTTGACATGTATGATGCAATCCTGGTTGAGAATGAAACAACTGAACAACGAAACAGCACAGCAAGTGAAATAAATAGGTTTTGATGATGTTTTACTGGTAATGGGGACATACGTAAATGCCAACAAAATAACGTTTTGGTCAGTGTGGTGTGTGGCCTTTCTTTAACTAGGCAAGTCAGTTAAGAACAAATTCTTATTTACAATGAAGGCCTACCCTGTCCAAACCCGGACGACAACATATGGGACTCCCAATCACAGCAGGATGTGATACAGCCTGGATTCGAACCAGGGACTGTAGTGACACCTCTTGCATTGAGATAAAGTGCCTTAGAACACTGCGTCCATGTGTGTGTGTTAACTATACTAGAACGCTTAAAGATAGCTAAAATGTACAATTTCGGTATCGGATTCCTTTTGGAAAGGAAAATATCAGATATCGGCCAAAAATGTCATATCGTCGGGTGCATCCCTACTGACATCCCCAGAAAACTGATGTTTTCGTCCTCATGCTAACTTGCAGTAGTCACAGCAGCCATTATTGAAAACGGACCATGAAAAGCCAAACAGTGGGTTAACTGCCTGTTCAGGGGCAGAACGGCAGATTAGTACCCTGTCAGCTCGGGGATTCAAACTTACAACCTTTCGGTTACTAGTCCAACACTCTAACCACTAGGCTACCCTGCCGCATAACAATGGTATATAAGACACATGTTAATTTCTCATGCCTGCATTTCCCATTCCTCCACCTGATTCATTGGCTGAGCAATTCCCCCCCAAAATACATAAAATGCACAACAGTTATTCCAAAAAATATGTCAAAGATCAGGATGAAAAGTCCAGTTAAGTTTATTGAAAAAGGTGAAAGCATGTTGTTTCTCTTGTCATTGCCCTGGTGTGGAGTTGTCTGATGACATCTGCAGCTCTGGTCACTGTCCCCATTTCTCTTGGCCTGTCTCTGACAGCACAGACTGATCTACAGGAAAACATAATTGATTTCAGACAGTGGGGGGGTGAAGGGGAGTCCAAGGTGAGAATTTATATTTACATATACATTTACATTTAAGTCATTTAGCAGACGCTCTTATCCAGAGCGACTTACAAATTGGTGCATTCACCTTATGACATCCAGTGGAACAGCCACTTTACAATAGTGCATCTAAATATTTTAAGGGGGGGAGGGGGGGGTGAGAAGGATTACTTTATCCTATCCTAGGTATTCCTTAAAGAGGTGGGGTTTCAGGTGTCTCCGGAAGGTGGTGATTGACTCCGCTGTCCTGGCGTCGTGAGGGAGTTTGTTCCACCATTGGGGAGCCAGAGCAGCGAACAGTTTTGACTGGGCTGAGCGGGAACTGTACTTCCTCAGTGGTAGGGAGGCGAGCAGGCCAGAGGTGGATGAACGCAGTGCCCTTATTTGGGTGTAGGGCCTGATCAGAGCCTGGAGGTACTGAGGTGCCGTTCCCCTCACAGCTCCGTAGGCAAGCACCATGGTCTTGTAGCGTATATTTGAGAAGCTCAGTTCTGCTGACATTTTTAAAAGGATATTCTACTCCAAAATGAATGGAAATACAATTCTAAAATGCAATTTCCACCAACTGAAATGAGCCAAATAACATACATATTTTGGACAATGCATATAGCCTAGGTATGCTATTAGCAAGATGCATTATCACCTGTAACCCAACTGATGATGCAGCAGAATAGTGGCTACAAATAAATAGGCTAAAGCATGGGGTTGCTCATCTGCATTTACCCTATTGGGCCAATCATTAGCTAAATGTGATATTTTAACTTGTTATCATCCTATTGATATATTTTATGTCCCAAAAAACGTAATAAACACAGTGAATATAAATTCGGCCTACCTGTTAGGGTAACTTGGTAGTATGCCGCCAGCCAGGGTAACATGTCCCTTGCCTGTACTTCTCACAGAAACCACAATTCTTCCAAACACTTTCCCTGGTTGCCACTACTCTTGCTCAACTAAAAATGTAATCAGTCTCACCATTTTTTAAGTCCCCCAGAAATATTTTGTAGGTAGGGTGGCGTTTTACCCCAAGGTACCGGTGTTACATTTAGCTCCACTCTCCCCTCTCCTTAACCATGACACTGTTACACACTTTAAAATGGTGCAGATCCCCATCTTTTTAACAAAGGCTATTAAAAAACTGCTGTTTTCTCGAGATTGCATTAAGAATTGTTGTGCATTGACTGCTTGGATGTTTCTGCAAAATGAATGCGCCTTGAGAGGAATATTTCTCATATACAACACACAAGCCGGATAGGTAAATAGATAAACTATTCTACTATGGGGTTGTCGGATTATTCTATTCATTAGTAAATGTGAACTGTTATAGCATATTCAAAGTGCGCTTCGGCAGAAATATTATTCCAGGGTCCATGTTTTTAGGGCGTGGCGACAATAATTTTTCCGTGGCTAAATGACTGCAGCGGAAACACTGGTCCCCAAATCGACCACTAAACCACTAATATTGTGAAGATCTGAGAATTTACTGTGGCGATTTCACATTGTATAAAGTATACCGAGATAATACTGCATATCCGGGTATGAAATCAGGAAGAAAGGAAGTGAAAGATTTGGGATACCACCTAGTCGCGATGCACAGATACTATCCCTCTTGGACATTATCCGCGCACAGAAATCCTTTGCCGAAAACCTTCCAGCTAGCTTCACGTGCACTGTGTTTCACGAATGTTGAATAAAATTACATTTGAATTTCAGCATGAAACACACTGATAATCTCACTAACGATAGACTGCTACTTATTACAGTGGGATGCCGTTTTGTCTTTGCTAGAACAAATGCTGTACCTGCTACGTGTAGACCCCATAGCGACGTCTTTTTTTTCATGTTCTATCTTTGTTTTGTTTTTTAAATTTAATTTAATTTTTTAATTTATTAACAACAAATCAATACATAAAGCACATGAGGGAACACAAGCATACATAGATTACAAACAATGGACAATCGAGCTAAGGGGTACAATATCACATTACAATTACACAAGGACCTTAAGGGACATGCATATACTTACAATTCTAACAGCTTTTTTGTTAGTAGAGCATTTAACCGTCTTAAAATACATATGAAATTTGGTCAAAAGAATAATGAAATTAATTACATAAAAATGATTCCGCTTATTTCTATTGTATGTAAAGAATCCAAACAGTACATCTCTCCACAATAGTGTAAAATCTTCATAAATGTGTTCAATTATAAACCTACTGATGTCTTGCCACAGTTTTCTTACATGCATACAATGCCAAAAAAGATGCACAACTGTTTCTGGGTGGTCATTACAAAAGGAACAATTTGAGTTGACATTTTCCTTAAACTTCTTCATATAGTCGTTGGCAGGATAATATTTATGAATAATTTTAAAGGAAACTTCCTTAATTTTGTTAACAAGTAGGTATGTTTGTGGCAACATCCAAACTTTTTTCCAACAGATATTATCATAAATCCATTCCAATAAGGCATGACATAAGGTATAGATACAACATCCTGCTGAAACAAGGATCGTACCGCTCTGTTGTTGAATGGACCAAAAGATAAACAATTCTTTCCTACTGATGAGCGACGATCCTGTCTTATCTACTTGTCAGAATCTCAATGCTCGTCAGTGGACAATGACTTAACTTTGAGCCAACCAGAGAGCATGAACCCCCACGTGGGGAGCCAACAGGAGTGACAACAAAATTTTTAAAAATGACATTCTCCATACATACACGGTTAAATGTCATGAGCCAGTCACTCTTCATTTGCAATATCGGATAGTAAGTAGCTAAGTGCACAGAAGCAATGCACACTAAATACTTCCAAGGAAGCCACTGTAGCTAGTAATGACATTGGTCCTTCTGTAGCTCAGTTGGTAGAGCATGGCGCTTGTAACGCCAGGGTAGTGGGTTCGATCCCCGGGACCACCCATACATAGAATGTATGCACACATGACTGTAAGTCGCTTTGGATAAAAGCGTCTGCTAAATGGCATATATATTAAATCACAATGGATTGCTTTCCATGAAACAGCTACCGAGTTGGTGCATTTTTTAAAATTTTACCTTTATTTAACTAGGCAAGTCAGTTAAGAACAAATTCTTATTTACAATGACGGCCAACTGTGCGCCGCCCATATGGAACTCCCAATCACGGCTAGTTGTGATACAGCCTGGATTCGAACCAGGGTGTCCGTAGTGAGGCTTCTAGCACCGAGACGTGTGCCTGCGCCACTCGGGAGCATTGTCCTTAGCCAACTAGCTATGTTGTGCTAGCTAGCGAATATGCTAATGTTAGCTAGCTAGCGATGGGCTGGTAGTGGAATTATGGAGATCGAATTAAAGTGCTTCTTCGTCATCTTGCTATGTAGTTATCTAGCTGTGGCCATCTGGATAGTATCAACAACGGCTTTCTACAAAATAACAACAGCAGCGGAGCTAGCTAACATTGGAATCTAGACCATGAACTAAACAACACACAGACATGCAATTGCCGTGCAACGCTACTGCCACCTTCTGGTTTGGAGTATTTTAACATGGTCTGTTCAAATCAAATTGTATTGGTCACATACACATATTTTGCAGATGTTTTTACGGGTGTAGCGAAATGCTTGTGTTCCTAGCTCCAAGAGTGCAGTACCATCTAACAATTCACAACAATACACAAATCTAAAAGTAAAATAATGGAATTAATGTATAAATATTAGGACGAGCAATGTCGGAGTGGCATTGACTAAGTACAGTGGAATAGAATACAGTATATACATATGAGATGATTAAAGCAGTATGTAAACATTATTAAATTGTCTAATGTTCCATTATTAAACTGTTGTGTGAAAACAAAAGAGACTATTCAGTGTCGGAGATATTACTCTGCTGATTGTTAGGGAGTTTGTTTCTTATACCGCTCGGAATTTGTAACAAAATATCCAAAGGAACATATTAAACAGACTTTCCAAATTCGTCAAAATAAAAGTTATCACTTGCTTCTGTACATATGCCACATGTGCAGGACGTATTTTAACGTAAGGTAAAGCAGAGAGCAAGTGATACCTGCAGCAGACCCACGTTTTTAAAGTCCGTTTTAATAACACATTCCTTTGGCTATTTTGTCTCCAATTCCCAGAGGTATACGGAACACGCCATTTGAGACAGGCAGGGAACGTATGTGGTTTCGTCAATTCAAATGAACACAACAATGTTTTCCAAGGGACGTCAGAATGTCAGGGCTAGATAGCACCCAACCCTTGTTAGGTGCTGACGATGAGCATCATACAGGGAGACTACATTATTTCCCATTATCCCATCATTGCCATCAATGTTGCGTTCGAAGGTAACTGCCAAACAGAGGTCGATCGGTGAACTATGCTCTGCAGACTTGTTCGCGCTCAGACTGATCTGGTCCCATATCTTTAGTCCAGTGGGCTAACAGGTTATTGTTGAGTCACATTGACAATCTGTGTTCGTTAGTGGGTCAAGGGCGAATGCGAGCCTGGGCTGCTGCTTAGTCATTATGAGAGATCTTTCTAGAGCCACATTGACTTCAGGGCAATCACACATCCTTTTATCTCAGATTAGTGGTTAGTATAAAAGTTTGGTAATCATGATGACAAAATCGATTGCTTCAATCTGCCATTCTAAAAATTAGATGACGGTCTTCAGCTAATTCTCCTCAAGCAAGTGACATAAAACTTATCAGATTCAGTGTAGCCTTAGAATAGTGTTAAACAGTGCATATCACCCAAACCTTCGCTCCCGCTCTATAGCTTTTAAGTTGATATTGATATGAGTGATTATCAAAATAGTGTTGTGTTTACCTTTTCACGTTGGCGACCCACTTGAAACAAAATGCACCAATCCAAAATGTAAACTCTCTGTCTTCTACAGGTTGTCCTACAAGTTGTCCTCTAACCAGTGATATACATAGTATTCCCAGATTCCATGTAGTCTTTCAGTAGTGTTAGTTTGAACAGGACGTGTAACCTGACTCCCTCTTCTTTCTATTGATTTCAACAAATCGATGAGTAATTAACACATAAGGGTTGCATTACTCTTTCTGTTTTGGCGACCCCTAAATCAAAATAGCTGGTTGTCTTCAGCAGAGTGGTGTACTATGAAACAAGCTCGATCAACTCAGGGTTTTCTAAAGCTAGCCAGCTAGTTAGCTTCACATACCAGCTCAGGCTTCATCCGTACCATGACAGTGGATATTGTCGTCCGCCTGCGGCTAACTCTAACAGGCTGTAACAGTGGGTGCATGTTGCACATGCAGGGTCGGTCCTGGACGTTCTTCCACCCTAGGCGAAACAAAAATATTTTCAGAAAGAGAAAAGCTCAATTAATAGGGACAGAATAGCAAAGTCATTTCAAAATATAAAATATCGAATACTATTGGCTGCAGTTTGAACATCAGATTGTCATAGTGAGGAATCAATGCATCGGAGTCACGTCTTTCACGGGCATTTTAGAGCTTGTTTCTACCATAAGGCATCACCGAGTTAAGCATTGTTATAGAACGCTTGATATAATGTGGATACGTTTTATGTATTTATTGCAAAATATAAAGCGAACAAAATATATATGTTATGCAGGTGAATGAGGACCCAAAAGGGACTTAACGGAAACAGAGTCTTTATTCCAGTCTTAAACAAAAGCGATAATCCTGGATATTATCTAGGCAAATGCAAAAACAGGAAAACTGAAATCCACTCGTCAGTAGAGAGGAATGACTGGAGACGCGACCACAAACTGCAGGTCGCTTCGGGAAGGCACCGGCCGTAGCTGACATTGACACCTGCTCACACGCAGCATCTGAAGAAGGTAAAACACGACAGGGCGGAACAAGGACACATAACAGCGAACATCAAACAAGGATCCGACAAGGACAGAAGCGGAAAACAGAGGGAGAAATAGGGACTCTAATCAGAGGGCAAAATAGGGGACAGGTGTGAAAAGAGTAAATGAGGTAGTTAGGAGAATGAGGAACAGCTGGGAGCAGGAACGGAACGATAGAGAGAGAGAGCGAGAGAGGGAGAGAGGGAGGGGGAGAGAGAGGGATAGAAAGAGGGAAAGAACCTAATAAGACCAGCAGAGGGAAACGAATAGAAGGGAAGCAAAGAGACAAGACATGATAATCAATGACAAAACATGACAATATAATTTTTGCCCTTTTCTCAAAGGGTATGTGACTCAATTTAAGCCCTGGTTTTAGTCAAACACACCAAGCCGTTCTCAGACATGGAGGTATTTAAATAGTGCATGGGACAATATTGGAGAATTTGGCTATACCAACATCTACGGATAGGATAATTGTTTCTGTCAAACAGGAAGGCTTACCACTTATTTTTTGGAAGATGAAGAAATAAGCTCCAATTATCTATGTAATTCTATGTTTATGCCCTTAAACATGTTTGATGGACGCATGCACATATAGGAGGTCCCTTACCAGGCAGAAGGGAATTTTACTTTAACCCCTGCATCAGCGAGATACATTGTTGCTATCACTATGCAACCTACTACAGAGTTTCTTATTCAATAATATCCCACCTGTTATCACACATGGCACGACCCCATAATTGTTACAATTACAATAAAAAAATAACACTTTTATATAACATATTTAAATATTCCTATAGAACTGTAAAACAGAGTAAGATCATTTGAGCTTTGGAAAGGAGTGCTTTCATAAATGCATGGCGGCCCTCGTTTGCTGGAGCAGTGTAAAATAAGCTTTATGCCTATGCCTTAAAGAATTTAGTTTATTTACATATCGAATTCGATTGTCCAACATCAGCATTTATTTATTTCGTCTCCACCGAGTGTGGCCTCTTTCCTCTGCTGTGGTGCTGCGTTGCAGTCAGCGATTTTCTTTAGCTTGGTAGCTGTCCATGGTCCTGAAATCAAATCATCTGAGTTTGCTAAAACACCAGACAGATCTCCAGCTCCTTCCACCTCTGGAAACTATCTAGGTGGTCATGTGAATTCTCATGCGAGCTGAGGAGGTGACACTGATTCTTCCAGTTCCTGGTTCCATCCCTGACCAGCGTAGATTTACACTGTGAAAAAAGCAGAAACAGAAGGCTGCGTCGTTTTTGCTTGGAATAGACAAGCCTTGGTTTCTCCACTCTCTCCCCGTTCGCCATCCTCCTATGGAGTGGGCCACCAAAAACCTTCGTTGCCCCTCATCTCTTGTGAAATTCCCCTCCTTATCCTGATGTGGCCCAGCCTGCACTAACATATCCCGTAAAGATCCATTCTTATATTTTGGCCACTCACCTGGATCTTTTATGTTTTTTGTCTGGGAGTCGGATTTAGCAGCAGCACCACGACTATCATCCGGGACGGGGAACGACGAATCTGAGTCTGGGTTCAAGATAGTAGGGTCTTCGCTGGCATTGTTTGGAGGTGTTGCTAGGCCTGGTGCGACCACCTGTTCTTGTCAGGCCAGAGAGCTGTCATCATCGGTGGAAGTGCATGGCTCTGACTCCTCCGGTTTGCCCTCTTCGCTGCTAGAATCAGCGAACAGGAGCTCGTCGTTCTCGGCGAATGAATGGCCTGTCCACGTAGGCTTGTCATTCTCCACACTGGCTGATGGACATTGCAGCACACTTATACATTTCACCCCGAATTTCTTTGGTTTAAAGATTGTGACTCCTTTCTCATTGTTAAATATATATATATATATATATATATATATATATATATATATATATATATATATATATATATATATATATATATATATATATTCACTTCCTGATAGTTTTAGTCTCTTAGACATGGTAGCAAATTGTTTCAAATCTCTATAGATGACTTTTAGCTCAAATTATATCCACTAGTAGTAGCTAACTAACATTAACAGGCTAGGTTAGGCTAACGTAAACTCGTACATCGCCTTGGTTCGTACAATTGCCCTTATTTTAGTGCCCCAAAAACGTAGTCCGGGGGTGTCCTCGGATGGGGCCACAGTGTCTCCTGATCCCTCCTGTCTCAGCCTCCAGTATTTATGCTGCAGTAGTTTATGTGTCGGGGGGCTATGGTCAGTTTGTTATATCTGGAGTACTTCTCCTGTCCTATTCGGTGTCCTGTGTGAATCTAAGTGTGCGTTCTCTAATTCTCTCCTTCTCTCTTTCTTTCTCTCTCTCGGAGGACCTGAGCCCTAGGACCATGCCCCAGGACTACCTGACATGATGACTCCTTGCTGTTCCCAGTCCACCTGGCCGTGCTGCTGCTCCAGTTTGAACTGTTCTGCCTTATTATTATTCGACCATGCTGGTCATTTATGAACATTTGAACATCTTGGCCATGTTCTGTTATAATCTCCACCCGGCACAGCCAGAAGAGGACTGGCCACCCCACATATGCTCTTTCTAATTCTCTCTTTCTTTCTCTCTCTCGGAGGACCTGAGCCCTAGGACCATGCCCCAGGACTACCTGACATGATGACTTTTTGCTTACCCGGCACAGCCAGAAGAGGACTGGCCACCCCACATAGCCTGGTTCCTCTCTAGGTTTCTTCCTAGGTTTTGGCCTTTCTAGGGAGTTTTTCCTAGCCACCGTGCTTCTACACCTGCATTGCTTGCTGTTTGGGGTTTTAGGCTGGGTTTCTGTACAGCACTTTGAGATATCAGCTGATGTACGAAGGGCTATATAAATACATTTGATTTGATTTGATTTTAATGTGTGATAGTGAGAAGGAAAGATGTCGAGGTGGGAAAACTGCTTTTTTTCACTCGATCTGTCCAACTTATCACCTCTAAAATGTAAATAAAACACTATAAAGAGTTTATATAATGTGTCATTACTTACCTATTTGAAGGTTTGTGTCGAATTTGAATCTGTTTTTAGGGCGGTGCTAAAGTGATCTTGGAAGTAAACAGCGGCTTTGAGAATGATGATCGCATACAATGATGACGCAAATAAATGACTAGGTACCCTGTCACGGTCCATTTCTTGTTTTTAAAGGATGATAGAAGTGCTACACCTGGTGGAGAGAGGTTGTAAGACATAAATAGTTGCTTTATGCGTGCTGTATGTTACGACATGACACGTTAAGATGTAACGCTTGAATAGAAACCTAGTTCACACCCCTGATTCTGACGTCAACACAGTCGCTACAGTCCCATTAGTTTTCTTTTGTAGTTTCATGTTGTTTTGCAATTATAATATTGACAAATTTACAGTGAAACTTTCTGCTTTTCATCGGCAGGTTTTCTTGTCATGGTCCTTAATTTATAAACACAATTTTTCTCCACACAGATATTATATATGGAATAATCGGGATATATTGTATAAAAATACCTCTCTGTTTTTAGAATATTGGTTCCGAAATAATATCCTATTGGTGAGCCAACTGGTAAATGCAGAGGGTCTTTTACTCAATTATAAAGAATTATCACTTTACAAGGTCCCTGTAACACCTAAATATTTTGCAATTGTTTTAGATGCCATTCCCTCAGGTGTTGCTATCCAGGAACGTATCAAAACGTGTCAAGACCTGACCCTCAGAGCCTACCCTCTATTGACCCTGTTGACTCATCAGTAGGGAAGATTTGTTTCTCTTTTGGTCCATTCAACAACAGAGCGATACGATCCTTGTTTCAGCAGGATGTTGTATCTATACCTTATGTCATGCCTTATTGGAATGGATTTATTGATAATATCTGTTGGAAAAAAGTTTGGATTTTGCCACACACATACCTACTTGTTAACAAAATCCTGCCAATCACTATATGAAGAAGTTTAAGGAAAACATCAACTCAAATGGCTCCTTTTGTAATGACCATCCAGAAACAGTTTGCATCTTTTTTGGCATTGTATGCATGTAAAAAAAAAACTGTGGCAAGACATCAGTAGGTTTATAATTGAACACATTTATGAAGATTTTACACTATTGTGGAGAGATGTACTGTTAGGATTCTTTACATACAATAGAAATAAGCGGAAACATTTTTATGTAATTAATTTGATTATTCTTTTGGCCAAATGTCATAGACAACAAATGTAAATTTACAAACAGAGAACCACATTTTCGTACCCTACAAAAAGAAATTGAACTGTATTTTAAGACGGTTTAAATGCTCTACTAACAAAAAAGCTGTTAGAATTGTAAGTATATGCATGTCCCTTAAGGTCCTTGTGTAATTGTAATGTGATATTGTACCCCCTAGCTCGATTGTCTATCGTTTGTCATCTATGTATGCTTGTGTTCCCTCATGTGCTTTATGTATTGATTTGTTGTTAATAAAAAATAAAATAAAAGTTTTCTTTGTAGCCTCGTTTGAATGTAGCTGTTTTACGTTACTGCCTTAATCACTAATCATCGTCGTAACTCACAAACGTAAAAATGAAAAAAAAAAATAGACAATTTATTTGGCAGATTCATTTTGATTAATGTTTCACAATTGGATAAACGCATGTAAACACACACATCACCATAGCTACCAAGGACAGTGGGAGTGAACTTCGGGAGAAGCGGGAATGGGGTGGGGGCGGGAACTGTAGCAAAGCTATGGCTGGGGTGCCGCGGGCGGTGTAGTAGCGGATCAGGAGCGCTAGAGAGCGGCAGCCAATTGTCAAAATGCAGCCTCAAATTCAAGTGCCGCCATAGGTGAAGACCTATTCTTCCCGAAAGGGAGGGCCGGACCTGCGCACATGGCTAGTCGAACTCCGCATTGTGACAATGCTGAAACATTATTCCATTTGCAAACCTGTGCCACATATGATTTTTTTTTACCGAAATCAAAACTTGAATTTTTTTTAACGGCGCGAAATATGCTTTTTACAAGTGCCACCTTTATTGTATTACTTATCGTTAATGCCGTCTTTGGTGTGCTTATCAATGCATGCGCACCTTTCCCCCCACTCCTATCGATAAAATGATTATCAGAATAATAATTGTATTTCTCATACAAACGTTCTACTGTGCGTGAAGTTTGAACTGCATTCTGTCATGGCATGATAATGTGATAGGTACTTCAAAATTGTACTTTTTTTTACACAAAAAAACATTGATTAATAAAACATGTATCAGTCTTCCTCAAATGAATGGAATGAATCTGATTTTATTGGTCCTCAACTGGCAGCTCAGACACTAATACGTGATGGGCATTCCGGCTCTTTTCAGTGAGCGGAGTTCGGTTCAGCTCACCAAAAAGAGCCGTCTCTTTTGGCTCCCAAACGGCAAAAATATGTTTTGTAATTTTTCAAGTCAAACAGTGAGCGATAGTTTGACTATGATTGATGTTACAACAATTCAAAACAAACTATTAAATGAAATCATACTCCACCTTAACCACAATGTATTTAAAAATGCATTGGTTTGTTATGAAAAATAATGCTATTAAACATGTGTATTTAAAGTATAACTTTTATTGTATATAAAACAAAGTGCGTATAAATATAACCATTCAAAACGAATAAAATCTGAACAGCATAATAGAATATTGCACCATATCAAAGAAAAATAAATAACCATTTGCAAAACTGCAGAATCTGACTTAAAACATTAAACTGGTCCCTCTTTTCTGTCATGTGGTTACATTTGCTTCTCTCTGGCTGCTGGCTGTGATTCGCTGCAGACCCTTACACAGGAGTAGCATTTTTGAGGCTGTCACATAGCTGAAAAGAAAGAACAGCAACTTATTAGTTCATGTTTTGTCTACTGATACTACATTCTCATCTACATATCTAATACTGGATTAAATAATGATGTTGTAATAACTGCTTACTGTACCTCTCTCCACTGATCTCTACAGTGACCTGCTCAAAGGGTTCCAGGACTCTGCACAGCTTCTCCACCACCTCCCATTCCTCTTGGGTCAGAACATCAGCATGTGCATTGACAATGGCCAGGGTAGAGATGATGGCATCCTTTGACTCAAGAAACCGCTTCAACATATAAAATGTTTAATTCCACCTTATAGTGCAGTCTTGTTTAGGCCTCAGCTCAGGCATCCCCATCTGGCGTTGTGTAGACTTTCGTTTTTCAGCACCTACTGTGCTCCTGTGGAAGTATTCCACAGCTGCGTTCACTTTGTCCACAGTGGGCTTCATCACCTTCAGAGCATCTCTTACAGTCAGGTTGATTGTGTGGGCAAGACATGGATGATGGGTCCATTTGAATTTTGGGGGGGCTTTTGTTATGTTAGCTGCATTATTGCAAACACAACATACCACTTTTCCATCTACTTGCCAATCTCAACAGTTCCTCTGCCAAGTTCTCGGAGGTGTGTCTGTCGCTGAACTCACAGTTCACATATGCCGGTGTAGGTTGTGTGTAGAACCGGCTTTATGAGATTTTTTGGCAAATTCTACAATGTTCACTAACAGTCTTCATTATTAAAATGCATCCAAATGCTACTGTGCTTCTGACTCATTTTCCAGCTGTTGTTTTCACAACTGTCCTTCCTCTCTCTCCTCGGCTGCTAAGTGCGTGACTGTGAACGAGTTGGCTCGGCCCTCCCTCACGCATCTTTGGTTCATTGGTTGACATTGCATGTCTGATTGATAGGAACAACAGGTGAGGCTGTTAGTCTGAGCAGACAGTCAGAACGAGTGATTGAGAATTTAGGCCTATATTATTTTACTTCTTTTTTTTACGTTCTTTGAATTAGTTCATTCTATTAATTTCAATCTTTTGATTATTCATATCTTAATTTTTTAAAATTGTAAATAGATTTGGCTCTTCTGATATGCGAGCCGGCTTCCAACGTTCACCTACAAGCCGACTTGTTCGCGAACGACCCATCACTATTAGACACGTCATTAAGGATAAATGGAGTTAGCCTTTCCCGGAGCAGGTTAGTTCTGAAGGATTTGTTGCCATAAAAATATAACTGACTTAAAAAGGTGAGCCACATTCACATGACTGGTTATCTCGAACTGAACTCAGAGTTGACCGAAGTTACCTCACCAACTCCTCAAAGTTGATTCCTAGGATACCAGGTTGTCCTCTAACGAGTGATGTAAACAATATTTATGGTTTCCATGTGTTTGAGTTGTTAGCTTCAACAGCACATACAGTCATGGCCAAAAGTTTTGAGAATGACACAAATATTAATTTCCAAAGTTTGCTGCTTCAGTGTCTTTAGATATTTTTGTCAGATGTTACTATAGAATACTGAAGTATAATTACAAGCATTTCATAAGTGTCAAAGGATTTATTGACAATTACATGAAGTTGATGCAAAGAGTCAATATTTGCAGTGTTGACCATTCTTTTTCAAGACCTCTGCAATCCGCTCTGGCATGCTGTCAATTAACTTCTGGGCCCCATCCTGATAGATGGCAGCCCATTCTTGCATTATCAATCTTTGGAGTTTGTCAGAATTTGTGGGGTTTTGTTTGTCCACCCGCCTCTTGAGGATTGACCACGAATCCTCAATGGGATTAAGGTCTTGGAGGTTTCCTGGCCATGGACCCAAAATATCTATGTTTTGTTCCAAGAGCCACTTAGTTATGGCAAGGTGCTCCATCATGCTGGAAAAGGCATTGTTCGTCACCAAACTGTTCCAGGATGGTTGGGAGAAGTTGCTCCCGGAGGATGTGTTTGTACCATTTTTTTTTTTTTAAACTCTGTTTATTAAGTTTCACACACACACACACACACACACACACACACACACACACACACACACACACACACACACACACACACACACACACACACACACACACACACACACACACACACACACACACACACACACACACACACACACAAAGCAATATAAATAATATACTCAACTAGAAAAAAAAATACAAATAAAAATACAAATAAAAAAATAGCTTTACAGATACCAGACTTTAGACAATTTAAACACACCAGGCAGAAGGCTACAGAGGTTAAAGGGCAATCTATAGTACAGGGACAGAGCAAACACCTCACCATTGTTCCTGTAAACAGTCAAGGGATAAGGGTGGAGAAATGCAACCACTCACAGAGAGTTATGGCCACAGACTGACCATCCACTGGACAGGTTTTTTGTTTTACAATGCTTTAAAATAAAAAAATAAAATGATTATTCATGTAGGCGTGAACAAAGTGTAAAAATAACTGGGAAAAACAAGCTCACACTTCAGTCTCTGCCTGAGCAAGATGAACAAGGCATCTGCGGATCACAATCAATAAGCACATGGACCTTAATGCCCCCCCCCAGCAAAAACACAGAGAGAAGCTCCTCCAACCCTTAAGTCACAGACTTATTTTAGTATTAATTGGAATGCCATCAGAGGATGGACTGTTTAAAGTAAGACCGGAATGGAGCCCAAGCCTCATTAAACAGTTTGGTGTTCCCACGTGAATTGAATTAGATATTTTCTAGTTTCAGAGAGCACAACACATCCCTCACCCAATATTTATAAGATGGGGGAGCTGCCATCTTCTTGTTCTGTAGTTTTAGCCGTCTAGCTAAAAGAGTTGTATAAGCAACAGTGTCCGACTGGATTCTTGATAGGGGGGTACCCATGGGTAGTACTCCAAAAAGGGCTGTAAGGGGAGACGGATCTATAACAGTGTCATATATATCAGAGAAACATTTAAATATTAATTCCCAGAAACCTGACAGTTTATAACAGCCCCAAAACATATGCAACAGTGTGGCTGGTTCCACTTTACATCTGACACAGATAGGATCAAAATCAGAGAATATTCTTCCAAGTTTGGCCCCCGACCAGTGGATAAGGTGAACCACCTTGAATTGAATGAGGCTGTGTCTAGTGCTAAAAGAGGACGAGTGCACCCTGTGCAGCACAGATTCCCAGGCGTCTTCCCCAAGTTCCTCCCCCAAATCCTTTTCCCATCGAGTCTTTAAAGGCACCAAAGAAGGGTTCTGTAAGTCATGAATGATTGCATATACATCTGAAATTGCACCCCTAGGAAGCTTGTTCAGCTCCAAGATGCTCTCTATAGCTGTATTCACAGGCCTATTGGGAAATCCAGGTGTGTTAGCCCTGACAAAGTTTCTAATCTGGAGATAGCGGAAAAAGTGGGATTGGGGGAGATTGAACTTTTCCTGCAGCTGAGAAAAAGAGGCAAATGTATCATCAAATAATAATTGGGCTAGCGAGGAGAGGCCTAGTGAGTGCCAAATGCCAAAAGCCCCATCATTCAAAGATGGAGGAAATAAAATGTTCTGATTGATTGGGCCTGATAGAGAAAAGCCTCGGAGGTTAAAGGCTAAACGGAACTGATTCCAAATTTTAAGAGACTGCTTTACAATTGGGTTGACACACCTTTTGCCTAGGGACACTGGGAGAGACGAGCACAGCACAGAGGAAAGTGCTGCAGGTTTACACGATTCAGACTCAATCTGGACCCAGAGTGGTCTAGGGCCAGTAGGATCAGTCTGCAGCCAGTACAGTACAGCTCTGAAATTTGCAGCCCAGGAGTATGTTTGACAATTTGGTAGAGCTAAACCCCCCAATGACCTAGGCTTCTGTTAATGTTTTCTACCAATCCTTGGTACCTTGCCATCCCAAATAAAATGCATGAATGTTTGATCCAGTGAAATAAAAAAATATTTTAATAAAAATGGGTAAACATTGAAATAAATATAAAAATTTGGGCAACACATTCATTTTAATGACATTAATCCTTCCGATAAGAGAAAGGGGTAGTGAATTCCAAAAAGTAAAAGATTGTTTCAATCTGTCTGCTAGAGCAACAAAGTTTTCCTTGAAACAAATTTGAATATTTCCTTGTCACTTTTACTCCCAAGTAAGTGAATTGATCCCGGACAACCCTAAACTGAGAACTTGTAAAAGAGCACTTTAAAGCAGCCTTGTTTACCGGAAAAAGGTCACTCTTGCCTAGATTCAGCTTGTACCCTGAGATTGATCCAAATTTTTTAAGAACAGATAGGGCACGTGGCAATGAGGTATCGGGGTTGGAGATAAACAAACGGAGGTCGTCAGCATATAGCGAGACTTTCTGCTCCCAGCCCGCTCTGATTATACCTTGAATGGCATCATTAGAGCGTAGTGCAATGGCGAGAGGCTCGATTGCCAAAGCAACAACAAGGGGGAGAGTGGGCAACCCTGTCTGGATCCGCAGTGCAAGGGAAAATAGTCAGAGGACAAGTTATTAGTCCGTACCGAAGCCATGGGGGAAAAATAAAATAATCTTTATCCACGCAATGAATTTGGGGCCAAAGTCAAATCTATAAAGGGCAGCTGTTAGGTAATCCCACTCAATGCGGTCAAACGCTTTTTCGGCATCAAGTGAGACCACCACCTCCGGGTCCTCCGACGCTGTGGAGTACAGTATATTCATAAGGCGCCTAATATTGAAAAATAAATGCCTATTTCTCACAAAGCCAGTCTGGTCAGAGTGTATTACTTGGTGCAGCAAGCCTTCCATATGGATGGCTAAAAGCTTAGCTAGGATTTTGTAATCACAGTTTAAAAGAGAGATTGGGCGATAGGATCCACATTCCAGGGGGTCTTTGTTTTTCTTCAGTAGTAATGGAATTGAAGCCTGATAAACAATAGGCGGTAGCTTTGAAGTATTGAGGCACACTGCAAATAGTAGAGACAAGAATGGGAAAAGCAGGTCAGAAAACGTCCTGTAAAATTCGGTTGGAAAACCATCCGGACCCGGTGATTTACCACTTTTCATTGCGGACACTGCTGTTGCAATCTCCTCAAGCGTAAATTCGTCTTCTAGATAGTCATGAGAGTCTGTATCAATTGAAGGCATATTCAAGCCATTAAAGGAGTCAATCAGCAAGGGGTCTTGAGGGGATTCAGAGGAGTATAGCGCAGAGTAAAATTGTTTAAATTGATCATTGATCTCTTTATGTATAACTGTTGTGGGATTAAATGTGAGGCCTCAGATTTGCAGATCTGATGTGCAAGGAGTTTTACTGGCCTTGTCGCCTTGTTCATAGACTTTGTATCGAGCTCGCAAGAGTAACAATACCTCCTCAGCACCTACCCTCCCTGTGAGCATATTCAAGACTTCTTGATGTGACGTTGAATGTGAGCCATAGCCTCATCCGGAGATTCAAATGTGTAGTCTTTACCCTTGTGAGATATCCATAAACGGGCCAGGAATCGCAGTCCATACTTCACACTTGGATGGTACCGAAGTACTCGTTTGGCCTGTCCAAAAGCTAGGCAAGTCAATTAAGAACAAATTCTTATTTTCAATGACGGCCTAGGAACAGTGGGTTAACTACCTGTTCAGGGGCAGAACGACAGATTTGTACCTTGTCAGCTCGGGGGTTTGAACTTGCAACCTTCTGGTTACTGGTTCAACGCTCTAACCACTAGGCTACCCTGCCGCCCTTACGACTTCAACTGTATGTACAGTCACTGTGGGGACGACGTCCTCGATGCACTTATTGATAAAGCCAGTGACTGATGTGGTGTACTCCTCAATGCCATCGGAAGAATCCCGAAACATGTTCTAGTCTGTGATATCAAAACAGTCCTGTAGTTTAGCATCTGCTTCATCTGATCACTTTTTTATAGACCGAGTCACTGGTGCTTCCTGCTTTAATTTTCGCTTGTAAGCAGGAATCAGGAGGATAGAGTTATGGTCAGATTTGCTAAATGGAAGGCAAGGGAGAGCTTTGCGCACCTCTCTGGGTGTGAAGTAAAGGTGGTCTAGAATTTTTCCCCCTCCGGTTGCACATTTAACATGCTGATAGAAATGAGGTAAATCTGATTTAGAGCTCTACAGGGAAACTTGAGACAGGATTTTGTCGAAGCATAGATCTGGGGAAGGGTACCAAAAATCATCTGCAACATTGAAGGTCCCCAAGAACACAGTGGCCTCAATCATTCTGAAATGTAAGTGGTTTGGAATCACCAAGGCTCTTCCTAGAGCTGGCAGCCCAGCCAAACTGAGCAATCGGGGGAGAAGGCCCTTGGTCAGGGTGGTGACCATGAACCCGATGGTCCCTCTGACAGAGCTCTAGAGTTTGTGGAGATGTGTGGAGATTTTTCATCTCTGTGGAGATTTAAAAAAAACTTCTAGAAGGACAACCATCTCTGCACCACTCCACCAATCAGGCATTTATGGCAGAGTGACCAGACGGAAGCCACTCCTCAATAAAAGTTACATGACAGCCCGCTTGGAGTTTGCCAAAAGGCACCTAAAGACTCTCAGGTCTGATGAAACCAAGATTGAACGTTGGCCTGAATGCAAAGTGTCACGTCTGGAGGAAACCAGGCACCAATGCCTACGGTGAAGCATGGTGGTGACAGCATTATGCAGTCAGGATGAGAATGAGATGTTCGACGAGCAGGTGTCCACATACTTACAATTTGGAAGCTAATAGATTGCATTTAGTTAAATTAGACAATGATTGTAATAAGAATACTATTTACATGTAAATATTGGTAACCAAAAAAACATCAGAATAACCGCAGCTTCAATAAATGTTATTGAAACGCTATGAAGCTATTTTAGCCTACAGATCACATATTGCAAACAAATCTGAACCACACATTTTGGATTTCTGTGCATCCTTCACAATAGCAAATCAATATCCCAAAACAGTACACACGTTTTTTTCCCCCGAACCTGCACATCGTCTCTTTTGTGGCACCAATGTGAGTACTTATGTTACTGTCAGGGGAAACAGTGTTGCAGTAGTCTTGTGTAGTGAGTGAATAGTAACAAGCAAACCGAACTCCGACCACCTCGCCAGATGGTCTCAGTTCGCTTCAGGGCCTCTTTTGAATGGTCTGATTTCCTTTTGAGCGAACCTCACGGAGTTCACAAAGATTGGCTGAAAGGGAAATCTCCCTAAGCCATTGGCTGTGGATTGACTGCATTGCTTGAATGGGATGATGGCATATTGGCAGTTAATTTAAACAATTTATGGAATCAATTCCCCTGAAAAACTGTCTGGCTAGCTAACAAACATACAGTGCAGATAAATTCAAATGTATTATTTGACATAACATCTTATCATAGCACTTGCAAACCATGGTCGACCAACTCCCTGACCTTCATCCCATCATAAGAAGGTTCATGTCCATTATATTATTCTAATTCCTAACAGTATGGTGTCACTATCTGGTCAAGTTAGGAAGTCATAAACCCCACCTATTTCTATAATTTGTTCTTAATATGCCTGATGACTTAATAATTAAGCAATAAGGCCCAAGGGGGTGTGGTATATGGCCAATATACCACTGCTAAGAGCTGTTCTTTAGGCACAATGCAACCCGGAGTGCTATATACACAGCCCTTAGCCGTGGTATATTGGCCATATATTTCAAAACCCAGAGGTGCATTATTGCTATTATAAACTGGTTACCAACGTAATTAGAACAGTAAAAATAAATGTCATACCCATGGCATATGGTCTGATATACCACGGCTGTCAGCCAATCAGCATTCAGGGCTCGAACCACCCAGTTTATAATTATTAATAACACCTAATAGGTGTGTTTAACACGGGAAATAGTTTGCGAATGTTGGCTAATATTCCATTTGCTTGGTTTGTGTTAGCCGCAACCATTTGCTAAAATGTTAGCAAACAGTCTGAAGGTAGTGTGCAACGAGCATGTGTCTGTTTCGTGTCTAAACTGCCGCTGTTGACTGCAAGTATTTAGCCACATTTTTCATTCCCATTGAGTCTCTCCTCTCATAGCTCTAGAATCATTGGAAATTGAATAATCAAACTGACATTGTATGGAGTCATTACTCAAAAAAATGCAAAGGACTGGAGAATATCATAATTAGCCTATAAATGGGAGTATACTTCCAGTAGCCTTCTTTCAGATCTGTCTTTAGTTGCAATGGAGTACAGACAGGTATACGCTTATGGCCATATTCCCATCCAGCACTTTGTAATTATTCAAAAACATAAAACGCTTGAGGCATTCTCAGCCGCTTCTTTCAGGCTACCTTCACACACCTTCACAAAAAAATTGCCAACAGATCCCAAATATTATGAGGCCTGAGGACTGAAAAGGAACAAATGGTTATATTGATGCTAGGTCAGGCGACAATTCAACTATATTTCTTAATTCTACCTATTCCTTCTAAATCCATGAAGAGGGCGTGAGCATGTGCATCAGGGAGAAGGGTGGAATCGCACTGTAGTAGACCTTCGCAGAGAGATAATCATGTTTTCAATACACAGTAGCCTACAAACATAAAAGCATGTTTTCAACCCTTTATTACAATGTTTTTTTTCTCATTTAAGTATACAAGCTCAAAAAGACAGACATTGAAAAAATGTATATTTCTCTTATTAAAAATGGCACATTTATTGCTACATTACTGTTATATACAGGACAGTTCTCAATATCTACTTTATATATAAAAAATAGGAAACTGGAGGCACTTTGAGGACAAATGGATTCTGTCCCCAATGTAAGAGAGACAGTGAGTTTTGTAGCAGTGTGTCCATCTGTTGAACAGGGTAGAGATTGGCAGACCATGAGGCCCCTTGGCAAAATACTAGTTGTGCATTTTGACAAGGGAAGTTCTAAGGATACTGTACTCAACATTCAGTTAATAATAACGAAAAAGGAACACACGTCAGCGATGTTGTTTTCAACTCTTTCGAGTAATAGATCAAAAGACAATACAATGTCCTCTGTGAAACAGACAAACCAATGGCAGTTGAGGTGGAAACAATACATTACTGATACTAATGCTTAGGGTTTCATCTGGAGGATGGTTATTATGAAAGAAACTGACAAAAATCAAGTAAAATACTGTTACAATTCAGTATCACTCTGCACGGGAAAATACTAAGTAAAACAAACAAAAAAAACTGGTCAAGTCCTGTATAGGTACATTCAGGACATGTCAATTTCAGATGTTTGATATGGTAACAAATAATGAATCCCTGCCCTAATTCAGTAGAAAACAAAGTTCAGACGACTGTTGCAAATAAAAAATAAGGACATACTCTATTCCACATGAGTATTGTTTCCAAATCGCCAATGGTTTGTACAGAAGATAAAGGGTCTGCGGACACTTCTATTACAGATCTTACAATAGGGCTCAGTAAATCAAAGCGGACTCAGTTGTTTGCCAAAATCTGAGATGCCATCACTAACTGACAGAGAAAAGATGTAAAAAAACAAAAAACTTTTGTTTATTTTACTTTGGGCGCTAATAAGAACAATATTCATAGAGATTTACTGAATCATTGATTGCCCCACTCTTCCCTCCCATGTCAACATGTCCCTCCCATGTTTATCTGTAAAAGGTTCTCTTGGAAAGCCATTCATGCAGAGACAATCACAACTCAACAGTGTACAGGCACTGGTGAGTAACCACTAACAATGATCCCAAAGTCAGGAGAATGACTAAGGTTGCCCTATTCATTAATTCCTCATACATCTTTTTCTGTTTGTTTTGAAATGTTTAACTAGGACCAACAGACATTGACAATACAGCAACTGTAGACCTAGCAAGCCGAAAGGTATTGATATAAAATCTAACTTGTATGAAACACATACAACTTTGTTGCCTTTTCAATCATTTGTACTAAATGTTTGCGTGACAAAGCTTGCCAATAGAGCCCCACAGTAGGAGTCATAATACGCATAAAACCTAGCAATCAAACAGGCAAATGGTTCCAATTGTTTTTCCAAAAATCCCCTGTGTGAAAAATTAATGGTGGAACCACTTAAAAGGGCTGCTGTGTTTCATGTAGGTTTACCCTGGCCTGACGTTTTGACAACCATGTAAATCTCTCTTAGACAAGGGGACTTTTATCAATATATTCGGCTCCTGTTATTCAGATTCAAAAATGCAAATTACCATCAAATTAGACCATGCAAAACTACAAATCCCTGCAAGCTCCTGCACACCATCTCAAGCGAACACCTTGAGAAAATGTGTCAATTTACAACTTGCACAAGACAGCTTCTGGAATTGTAAATTGAAAGAGATTTAGCCAATTTATTAATTACAACAATTAGCTAACAGATTGTTAATCCAAAGATTACTGCCTTGATTCGGCAGTCTTGTCCAGTTCATCATGGCATTTGTATTTGTTTATGATCCCACCCCCCAATACATTTTTTAATTCAAGCGAATATATTGTTTAAAAAAAAAATCACCTTGTCCTAAAAAGATTTACTCCGTTATCAAAACATCACGCCAGGGTAAACCTACATGAAACACAGCCCTTATTTTAAGTGTGTCTAAGATCCCTGATGGGAAAAATGAATGGTGGAAAAACAATTGGAAACATCTCTCTTTGACCGCTCGGTTTTATGGGTATTATGACTCATACTATGGTACTCTATACTCAGACATTTCCATGTTCCTTTGATAGTGAGTAAGTAGTAATAACTGGTTTAAATTACATATACAGACTTTTTGCAGTTAAAAAAAGACATTCTCCAAATTACTGGTACTTTCAAAAGTTTGGGGATGTTCTAGCCAGATTAAGAGTTGGCATGAACTACTTTTACACCAAAGCAACTGGCACGTCATGCTTTTCCCAAAGAAAATTTTTGGGAAAAAAAGAAATCACTTCATTTGGGAGGGAAGAGAGACACTTAGTTTGTTCCTGGTATCTTTAAAATGAGTCGTCCTTACATTTCAACAATGTAAATGAAAAGAAAGTAAGCAATCCAAAAGAAAACCCATACAGCGATCTTACAAAGTAAAAAACAAACGAAAAACAAATCACTTCTACAAAAAGAAGGATCCTTACGAACAGGCTTCGTAAATTGTTCAAAACACCCAATGCTTCCTGTAATTTAAGGAACACAAATTGTCCATCGATGGCAGTTGAATGCATTCAAGGGAAGATATCCAAGACATTTCAGAATGCACACCACAAAATAAACCCTCTTGAAGTCCAACAGCCATTCCTTCTGTATGGGAGAGGCTATACGGATACGCATGGTGCCAAAATGAATGATGCAGCCGAGGGTCGAGTGGAGATGAATGGCTTCGGTGCAGTCTGTCGTCCAGATGAGCCCTTCACAGCTAGCTAGTTTATGCTGGCTAAAACAGCAGCATGGCGATAGTAAAAAAAATAAAAACTTGTAAAAGAAGGTAATGTTTATTTCTACGGGCGAGCAACGACAAAACGGTGCGAATGGCGTGGTGCTTGTCGGCGTGACTTGCTTCCCACTGGGCAGCAGTAGAACATGTCCCCGGAGGTAGTTAAAAGGGGCCAATTCGTTCCATCCCACTTGATTTTATTTTGAGTAGGATAGCAGCCTACATGAGAAATAACTTGTACTACTGGTAGTAACCATCTGGATGAACAATTACTCTGATTAAAACTGAACGATTCTGAACACTCTTCCAAGTCCCAACTTCGGCAGACAAGTTTTAAATTCTTGCTGAATTTTCTAGCCACGAGCATAAACTAGCTAGCTGGGAAGGTCTCTTCAGCTCGACTGACTGAGCGGAATCTGTTCTGCTCCACTTGACTCTGCGCGACATACGCCATCAATTTGGGCACCAAGTGTGTCCCTATAGCCTCTCCTCTTCAAACTAACTGTAGTCTACTGAAAACTTACAGTCTTAAATACGCATGACCTGGACATCTAGGTTTGCCTTGCCAACTGACGACACTTGCGCCACAAACGTGAAGAGAAGGCAATGAAGGCAGGTGGTTGACTGAGTTTGGGGCAGAGTATACTGACCACGTGTCCACATGGCCTGGCTGAAATGGAAACAGAACCAGAGGGGCAAAGACTGGTAAGGTGGAGGGGGAGAGGCTTGCTCTGGTTCAGAGCACACACACTTCCTGCATGTTTCAGTCCAATCTCCCCAAGACAGAGTGAGGAAGTCTTGAGATGACCATGCCAGTGTGATCCTGTGGAATAGTAGGTGAACGGGGAGTGGTTTTCAGCTAGTAGAGAGTCATGACCTGTCCTGGGTCTCGGTATGTATTGATGAGCTCACCTTCCTCACTGGTAGTCCTTCAACTCCACTCATGGCAGTGACGACAAACAGATGAAGACAAAAATGGAAGGATTGTAGGATCCCTGGATCAAAAAAAACACACCATAATAAATCTTCAGACGGGCCTGTGTCTGGGCAGCCCTTACGAGAAGGCATAAACAAAGAAATATGGCCAAAGTTGGCTAGGGTTTCTTTTTTATCATTGTGCTATATAACAGCACTCTGCCTGCCAATTCAATAAGTGTCCATTTGTCACTATGACAGTTCAGTCTTTTCAATTCTTGTGGCTGGATACCTCAAACTCTACTTCTGTGTTTGACATTGAGGGAAAAAAGTCAAAATGATGGTGGGGATGACGACGACGATTGTAACTTGTCCAAGCCTTGGCGTTATGCATGTACATCAGGCACATAGTTACTCATACAGGTTAGATTCTGATATCACCTTTTCTTGTGATGAAAGTAAGACCTACTTTTCAGGTGGGAATGGCAAATGACTATCAAAAGGACACACAATCCTAGGTTGCTCACATGAGCAATTGATCCAAAAATACTATTTGATCCAAACAAATTTTGCTCCCAACACGTAAAGCAACTTCTTCAAAATGTCTTACAAAAACATGACCATTACGCAAAAAAAAAATCATTGCGTTTAAATTTCCTCTGCCTGTGATCCAGTCTCTCCTTGGAGTTCAGGATGTTTACTGTAAGTATTCTTCAAAACTCTGTGTATTGGTGTATGTATTGTGTGTTCAGGGTCAGGAATGTGGCCACTGGCGTTTGTCAGTTGTGTGTGTGTGTGTTTGTGTGAGAATGTGCTTCTCCACTATATGTGCTAGCATATATAGAGAGCACCTTTGTGGATTGACGCCCACTGAGATGCATGATAAGAGAATAAGGCCACGTCTTCTAAGAGCTGTACAAATCAACAGGATCAGGAGCTGGAAGAGAGAAACAGGGATTGTTATATTATGGTAACACACACGTGCCACAATACATGCGATATGGACAGTCACAGTATGACAGCAGAGAATGACAACTTACCCGGGTGTTACATATGGCTGACAGAGTTGTGCCCATCGCCCCCTAACCCGGGGTGCCCACCTCCCATCTGCATCTGGGGGTCCACCCCCGAAACCTTCTCTTCCTCCCTCCGCTTCAGACACGCTGCCTTGGGGTTCAGGTTACGCTCTTTAGGAAGAGGCCACACGTTAGAATCAGAGGGGTGGAGTGGATCTACAGGTTTTGGCTGAAAATTCAGGTAAACCGATGGTGGGCACAATCAAGAAGATTGTCAAAGAGATGGAGGCAAGAGGCAAAACCCATCAGGTTTCACAGCATATTGTAGTAAACGGAGAAGGTTAGGCGTATAGAAGAACGAGAGTTGTTAAAAACAAAAAGGGTTAGGATTAGACAGGCAAAAAAGGTATGATTAAGGTGTAAATGCTGAGAGATTCTAGTTATGAAAGAAATATTAAAAAGTATATAATCGTCAAGCATGGAGGACAGTAGACCAAAATGGTGAACGGAAGACACAGCTGGACAGGACAGAGGAACGACCAAACGGCAGCAGTGGTGAGATCATTAAGTATCTGACAGAGGTGCAGCCCCCATTTTCCCCGCCTCCAACGGCATCTCTTTTTGCTCGCACCTTTTCCTTTCTCCAAGAGGATAGAAGGACAGTCAGAGGCAGGTGAGTGCATATAGAGTTGAGACTGCTGGTTGGGTGGTTGAGTGGAGGTAGAGGGCCTATAGGTGAATCATACTGGTAAAAGGAAAAAGGAAGCCCTATTCGCACCTGCATCTCCAGGCACAGTATACTAGTCAAGCCTCAGTTGACTGGTTGGAAGCAGACATTACTGGGTTGGTTGGTACAGGAACCCCTACTTTGTACCTGATTCTCCATGTCCAGTATTAAGAACTAATTGGCTGAGTGAAGGTGGTTGGCGATACTGGATCTATTCGTAAAGAGAGGCCTACCTCGGACCTGCTTCTCCAGACCCATTATGACCTGCGCGGCCTGCTGTAGGATGATGAGTTTGGTTTGGGCCTTGTCGCTGCGCAGGTGGACCTGCACCATCTTGCCCAGCTCCCTGAACGCCTCGTTAATGTCACGCACGCGCACCCTCTCCCGGATGTTGTTGGCCGAGCGCCGCTCCCGATCGCGCTTCTCCTTCTCCTCGGCCGTCAGGTTCTCATCGTTCAGCGAGGCCGTGCTGCAGCTGCTGCTGCTGAGGAGGGAGGAGGGTCGTTATGGTACACCCCAACACCTGCTGCTTTTACCCTCCAAGTTGCCCTTACAGGTTTAAGTTGCCCCTAACTACAGCCCTAAGGACAATTTCTGGGGAAGGTTTCCTTGGATAGCAAATTGCTGTTCCAGGGTCAGTCGTCGTTAGATCCGATCCTAGACGAGCATTTAGGGGCAGACTCTCCCTGGAGTGTGACCTCAGAATGGCTACAGCATTCCCTGCACACTACTCAATTCACCTCCTAGAGCAGACGGCCTGGTTGGCTGAAGGTGACAGCAGTCATTATTTAAGTGCCATATTTGGCCAGGAGGCCAGCAGCAGAAAGCTGTGGAGGTCCGGATGGACAATGTATTCCAGTGAGGAGGATGGGGGTCACGGATGGATGATCCCAGTGGAGTGGCGCCAAGGTGCAGGAGAGCGAGAGATCGAGCGGAGGGATGGACCGCCAAGGACATGGTACTAGAATCCTTTTCTTTAATATGTTTAATATGCAATTCCAGAGCACTACTGTTACTGTCAACGAAGGCATCGCACAGGACCTTGCAAATGACTCACGAAGAAAGAAAATTGGCATGTAACAAAACCGTATTTCGCAAAGCAACTTTATTACTTCTCGGCAGACTTTCACTTGGCCAAAATAGATCATTTTAGGGTTCTTTTGTCAAATTGAGCGTTTTGAACGTTGAGTTATTATGGGCTGACAACTATCAGACCAAATGTTCCAAATGGAATCTAACAAAGCCAAGACAAGTCTGTCTTCTGCTGATCAGGATCCAGGGTGGGAGTCAGAGGATAATATGAGGCCTTTTGGGGGTGGGGTGGGGGCTGTCAGTTAGGAGGTAAGAAGTCCAAGGAAGAGAGGGAGAAAGAGAGCGACACACCCTCTGGCAGGTCGAGATCATACACAAGGCCAGAGAGGAAGCCAGGGGGGAGAGATGCCACTGGTGCCTCATGTTAAATACATCAGCTGCCATACATGTATTTATCTGAATGAAAGGAAGCTGAAGTCACTGCTGCCATCTGCAAAAGTAAACGACGAAAAGAGAAAGAGGGGGTTGAAGAGAGGCATGGAGATGACCAACGAAATCAGTACATTAAAAAAGGTTAACATTTGACAAATAAGGGCATGCAACAAAGACATTGCAATAAGGAAGTGAAGGGTTAAGTTAATACATTGAGGATTGGGATAGGAGCAGAACAGTGAGCCCCGCCAATCACAACCTGTGTCTGCATTTGTATAGCCAATCAGCAAGCAGAATACAGAGTGTGGTGGGGGGGGTCTATGCATAGATAACAGTAACACATTTGTAGAAACAGAAGTGGTAAAGTCTTGTTTTTAAAACAACATGAGGGGTAAATGTCAAACGATAGCTGCCTGAATTTCTTTCCTTTCTTTTTTTTTGTGGATAATAGAGGAGACAAGCCCATATAAGTTAACCCAAGAGAAATAAAACAAGACTAGAAAGTAACTTGGGACTTGTATTTTTTTTTTATCCGAGGAGGTTTTACATTTTTTCCAAATGTAAAACACTCATAAGCAATAGATCACATGTTCACACTTCAAAATTGGGCCATTTTCCAAAGCTGATGAAACAAATACAGAAGCCATCATCTGGTCCTTAAATAATTTTTAACGTAAAGTGTAAGATAACAATGTTGTTAAAAAGAAAAATGTGTGTTGCTAAGGCCTCAGACAAGAAGCACAGTGATTGGACACAGACAGCAATAGAAGCAAATCAAGGAAATCAGTAATGTTAATATAGTGGAGGGTGAGGCAGAGTCACATGAAGCATATTTTACAGTGGAGACAGCCCAGACAGACAGCCCCATGCCATTTAGATCAGGCAACACATACTTCACCAGACATGAGTCCAGTGCTGGCCTGTATGTGTCCACAGCAGCAAAGCCTTAGAGGACTGGAGAAGGGCTAGTCCCAAAACAGTCTAAATAGCCTGCTTCCTCATCCCCTTTCCTCCCACCATCACTGATCAACAAACACACAACTTGATGGTTGGAAACTAGCCTAAAGGCAGCATCTCAATACTTGAAAGTGGCCTCACCTCCTTCATCTGCAATGATCTAAAAACACAGAACAGGTGAAAGCAATATGGACTGACACCTTTCCAATTACATCACATCAATGCAGGAAGAGAGCCACAGAGACCAAACCATTCAAGACAATCGAGAAACATCCCAGGGCCTTCAACCTGAAGAATAGGAGACTAGAAACTCAGAATTGGGACGCGGCCCTACCCTGGTCTTTTCTCCTGTCTAAACCTGGATCCCCCAGTGACAGCACACTGACCTCGGACTTGCTGCTCCAGGTTGAGTATAACATTAACGGCCTGGTGCAGAATGAGAAGTTTGGTCTGGGGTTTCTCATTAGTCAGGTGGAGCTGACACATGCGGCCCAGCTCCTTAAAGCCCTCGTTGATGTCCCGTACGCGCAGCCGCTCGCGGGCATTATTCGCCACCCGCCGCTCTTTCTCCCGCTCCACCTTCACCTCCGGCGGCAGATCCTCTTCGTCCTCGTCCTCCTCATCACGACTGATGAAAAGTCAATGTGGACCAAGGGGGGAAGGATTGGTTGGAAGGGGGGGGATAGAAGACATTACATGGGTATGACTGACATATTTACTAACATGGACAAGACTGTCCAAACAAGTATTATTTTGTTCACGCTAGATAATTACTCAATTTTATAATTCGGGAGAGTGCTGTACTAGTTTGTGGACTATGATTACAAAAAGTACTTTGGGGCAAACTTGTTGCTAGAAATTAACAAAACAGGGCTTTATATAAATCAGTTACATATTTCTGCAAACTGACAGAACATAAACAGCTTTTCTTTATAAATGTATAACATTTTCTTAAAGCCAGGTTTATATTCATGAAATAGCTCTGACATGATACCATCTTATTTAACTGAAATGCAAGGCATCAAATTGAACATTCACATTCATAATACTTACGCCAGCAGTTATTTAACTCAGGTTATCTGCTTCAGAGATTGTATGCTATAAGAATGTGTTATAATTTCAAGATTGTATGAACCATTCTCAAGGCACTAACAGCACGGCTTTTTTTTATGCTGAAATTCTGCCCACAGTCTAAAATGGTTCTGATATAATCCGTTTTTTAAAATGTATTCTCAAAATAATTAAATAGCTATCTATATTTATGGCCACACCCCCTTAAGTGTGAGGCTCACGTGATTGGATGCAGACTTACTCTGCTCCCGTGTCTGATAGGGAGGAGGAGAAGGTCTGGAAGGAGAACATCTCTCTGAAAACAACGGTAGACACGAGGGCAAAAATGACAACAGTGCTACGGAGAATCACCTCTTTTTGGGTGCTGGGGTCGTGTTAAGTTGAAATAATGATGGCAAACCTGCACTCCCTGAATACATTTAATAATTTTCAAGCATCAGAATTTAAATCATTAAATAAATCATGATAATGTTCAGTGAGTGAGAGTTCACCCCCTTTATGACAATGGCACAGGCCCCACATACGCGCGTCTCAAGTTAGGATTTGGCCGAGAGAGACAGACTTCAAATGGACGCGTGTGTTTCTGATATGTTTTATCGCTATCTATCAGAAGGGTTAGTCACCTTGTTCGAGTGCGGGCCTTCGAGTCTTTCTTCTCATCCTCTGACTTGTCAGCCACAGAGGAATTCTCGTCATCCTCCTTGTCCTCCCTTTTGATGTCAGAGCCACTGGATGAGTGTGTGGAGTGAGAGAGGCCTGAGGGAGGGGGACATAAGTCAATGAAAAGCACAGCAGATCATTTGAGAAAGAGAGATCGACAAACATTGCGTGTCCTTTTCTGAAATGATGAAGAAAAGAAAGAGTGATAAAAAAAACTCACTGGTGAAGCCTTCGGTGGCTGCAGAGGGAGGGCCATGATGACCATGCACACCCCCACTAGTCGAGTCCTCGTGGTGGTTCGACATCTATAGAGCAGATGAGAAACATTGTATTAGGCAAGTAGACAGTACTACGGACAAGTAGGTGTTACATTGGTATCACATGAAGGAGGAGGATGTACATAGTGTGACTCTAGTCAATGGATATTACCACCCATGAGGCTAGATATGGCCACTACGTATTTACACCTCCTGTTCTTACCAGGCTGGGCAGTCTGTTGGCCAGTCCCAGGCCAGCGTTGTTGAAGGCCTGGGCGAGCCCTCCTATCCCGGCACTGAGGAGGCTGTGCATGTCAGCCAGCCCCCCTGGACCCCCTTGTCCCCCGGCGTGACGCTGGAGCACGTGGATGGCCTCCTCCAAACGGTCCTCCATCTTGTTTTGCTTTAGGGGGAGGGGGAAAGGGCGGGGTTAAGTAAAACCAATGAGTAAACACTTAATTTATCGACTTCAATTCATCCAACTTGCTTAGGATCAAGGTGGAATTTTGGATCCGCTGTTTTTGATCATTGTAACCAGTGCCACTGCACACATACATGGAGTTGAACATGATAAGTTACTCACCAGAGCCTGCAGTCCACCCTCAAAGTTTGGAGAGGGTGTGGCCTGTCCCGAGCCCCGGGGCCACTGAGAGGCAGAACCTACAGAGGTAGAGACATTGAGCATCTGGGTCTGTGAAAATAGTCTGCGCTAACGGCAAGAGTGAGTCTGTCCAGCTACCAGGTAAACGGTCCATTCTTGACGGCAAAAAAGCAGTCAACCCTAAACCCCATTTCAGACATCACACTCAAAGCACTGTTGTCAAGCAAGAACCTAATCCTAATACTCAGTTCCACTCTAAACCAATAGATGGAGCCATATTATCATTGTAATTGTGTCATTTAAGTTTCCTCTGCAAAATATATTTTCTTGTCATTTTCCATGTGGCTGTAACCTTACACCCCAGGATAGTGCCCCCTAAGGCCTAAAACAGGTGTGATCTCATAGGTCAGTGATTCACTAATGTTTTTGCCCTTTCACTCACCCAAAGACTTAGCGAAATAACACCTTAATCATTTGTGAATGAAGACTGGGCTAGGAACTAGCAGTAGGCTCAAACCCCCCATTTGGGAAACGCTATGCCAGATTAGACTAAGGGCTAACTAACCCAGGTGCGTTCCTCCTAGCTACAGGTGTATTCTCCCTGCCCACTCACCTGCTATGGCTTGGGGAGAGCCCACTGGAGTAGACGGAGATGATGGGAAGGTGTTGCTGTTGTGGTCTGAGGGATAAATCTACACAGAAACAAAAAGACAACATGAAATGGTGGGTGTTTTTCAATATGCATACTACCGTGCTCCACACTCATGTTCCAGGTGCCTTCTTAGAGGACATTCTTGTGAGGATGAGAGTGTGGAGAATGCAAAAAACATTACATTGAGAAGCACTCGCACTCCCCCTACTGTATTACCTCACGCTGCACCTCCCAATCACTGAACCTGTACACAAAGCAAACATTTTATTTGATAGTTATCAGCTAGATATGTAAATTGTTGTTATCTAGCCAGCTAGGTAAACATGCAAAAATGACCTAAAATGAATTATGCAAGGTACAGTAGATTTTAACTCTGTGGGTAGTTACCTAACAGTTCTTTGTGGCTTGCCAGTTAGCACTACAAGCAAAAATGACCTAAGATCAATGTCATCCAAGGTAGATGTAAATTATTCGTGGATATCTGGCCAACTAACAGTAGTAGCTAGCCAGTTCGCACTACAGAGTTACTATGGGCTTACAAACAACAGTGGGTATTGTAGGCAAGTAACCATGGCAAAATGTATACAGCATGTATTTATTAACGTATCAAGATAAAGTCGGAGTGTATTTACTCACGTCAGCTCAAATAATTGATTTCAAGAAAATGTGCGTAATTTTTTACGTGGTCGATTCATATTTCTTTGCATACTAACCATTGAATCCGTCAAAGTACGCATTCAAGAAGTGCCCTCCGTACTCAGTTTCGAATACTTTGATTTGGACTCATGCTCCAATTTGCATGCTAAGAGCACAGTAGTATGCAATTTGAGAAACACTATTCAATAGTAAGATCTGTGACACAGAGAACTACATAAGACTCAGCATTCTCTTATTTGCAGATAGTTTTTTTTTCTAGGGCGAGAAAAGAAATAATCATGGTCAACCAAAAGTCGGCTGTTCTTCTGACCAAATAGATTGGTCGACATTTTTAAATGTGTATAGGGCTCTGTTCTTGGCCCTCTCCTATTCTCGCTATACACCAAGTCACTTGGCTCTGTCATAACCTCACATGGTCTCTCTTATCATTGCTATGCAGACGACACACAATTAATCTTCTCCTTTCCCCCTTCTGATGACCAGGTGGCGAATCGCATCTCTGCATGTCTGGCAGACATATCAGTGTGGATGACGGATCACCACCTCAAGCTGAACCTCGGCAAGACGGAGCTGCTCTTCCTCCCGGGGAAGGACTGCCCGTTCCATGATCTCGCCATCACGGTTGACAACTCCATTGTGTCCTCCTCCCAGAGCGCCAAGAACCTTGGCGTGATCCTGGACAACACCCTGTCGTTCTCAACCAACATCAAGGCGGTGGCCCGTTCCTGTAGGTTCATGCTCTACAACATCCGCAGAGTACGACCCTGCCTCACACAGGAAGCGGCGCAGGTCCTAATCCAGGCACTTGTCATCTCCCGTCTGGATTACTGCAACTCGCTGTTGGCTGGGCTCCCTGCCTGTGCCATTAAACCCCTTCAACTCATCCAGAACGCCGCAGCCCGTCTGGTGTTCAACCTTCCCAAGTTCTCTCACGTCACCCCGCTCCTCCGTTCTCTCCACTGGCTTCCAGTTGAAGCTCGCATCCGCTACAAGACCATGGTGCTTGCCTACGGAGCTGTGAGGGGAACGGCACCTCAGTACCTCCAGGCTCTGATCAGGCCCTACACCCAAACAAGGGCACTGTGTTCATCCACCTCTGGCCTGCTCGCCTCCCTACCACTGAGGAAGTACAGCTCCCGCTCAGCCCAGTCAAAACTGTTCGCTGCCCTGGCCCCCAATGGTGGAACAAACTCCCTCACGACGCCAGGACAGCGGAGTCAATCACCACCTTCCGGAGACACCTGAAACCCCACCTCTTTAAGGAATACCTAGGATAGGATAAGTAATCCCTCTCACCCCCCCTAAGTTTTAGATGCACTATTGTTAAGTGACTGTCCCACTGGATGTCATAAGGTGAATGCACCAATTTGTAAATCGCTCTGGATAAGAGCGTCTGCTAAATGACTTAAATGTAAATGTAAATGTATTTTTCCCATATATAGACACACCCAATGTGTTTTAATAAAATGAACTATATGCATTGATCTTGTCTGATGCTTTAAGTTTACAGTTTGATGAAGACAAGTGCCTCAAGAGGGCACCAGAGATCTAGATAACCAGAAGAAAAAAACCTTAATCTGACCCAACTATTCTCCTCCCGCTCCGGCTGGTTTTCGCAGATTCTTCCATTACTCTCCTGAAGGTGCCAGTAAAAGGCTACACGAGGAGTAGGGAACCTTTTTCATGTGGATTGCTAATTTATCAAACTATATCTTCTGATCTGCGTGCCCATTACGATTTTCATTAGCACATTTTCTTGAAACAGTTTAATATAAAATGTATAATTACATCTTCATATCTCAAAATCATTGTCATGGGATTAATCAAAATTCTATCCAACTCTAAATAAAAAGGATACAAACCTAAAAAGTAACTTCTATTGCCATCTATGTAAAAATAGCCTACACAAAGCCAAATAAAAACATTGCAGCCTGCAGGTAATAAATATCCTGGTAAAAATAAATATCCGATGAATCACATTGTTGCAGACAGACCATGTGTTGCCAAACTTGAAACATTCTATCAACTACTAACTTGGGTTCTGCCCGAAGCATGCGTTAGGGAACGTGCAACATTGTATAAAATATTCTGGGCCCTCAAGAGTTTCCTGCACCAGTGAGCTCCGGACAGACACAGGTGTAGGCCATTTGCGCAAGGGATAAAAAGCAGTGCTCGACTTGGGAAGGAGCTCACTGTACCAGAGTACCCGACACCTCAAATATGTCCTGATTTGTTTAACACTTCTTTGATTACTACATTATTTCATTTGTGTTATTTCATAGTTCTAATGTCTTCACGTTTATTCTACAATAGAATGAGTAGGTGCATCCAAACTTTTGACTGGTACTGTATGTAATGGGGAATTTATGTACACTAACAATCAAAATGCAAACAATTCACACAATGAAGTTATGAAACAATGAATGTGCACAAATTGGTGGGAGAGACATATTCTGGAGAGAGAACTGCATTGTGCATTTGGGCGCATGGTCAATCTGACATCTGCATTGGCCATGCAGCATTTAAGGTGATACGGCCTCAGAAGAAGTTAGGGCATTCATACTTCTAGCGCTTCATGGAGCAGAGCAGATTTCAAGGAAGTAAGTTTGTGTTTATACAGGATGTACCACCCCCACCTACTGTCAATCAGTCATGTCAATGAGGAGCTATACAGAGCCCTCTGCATTGTTACAAAATTTGGGAGGCGATGCGGTACAGAGCTGGATTTGGCCTCTGCAATTGTGTCACACTTGTGTCCATATGGAGCCTCCGACCACATTTTCGTATCAAGCATAAATTGGCTTTTAGTCTAGGCCTCAGCAATGGATTAGTTCACGGAGACGGGCGCATCTATATAACACACACACACACACACCACACACACACACACACACACGTTACTGCTCGACTAAAACAAATTTAGGTCGACCAACAGCCTAACAAAAAAATTAAATACAAAATAAATAAATCGACCAGTCGACTAATTGAGTTCAGCCCTAGTTTTTTTTCTTGGTCTACTCACAGATGCTAGGGCTTTGCCGATCTCATCTCCTGAGCTTCCTGTCCCCCGGTTGGCTGTGATGAAACAAGAAAGTAGACAGAAAACTATTAGAACTGATATTTCCATTTTGAAGAACATATAGAAGTAAAGGGAGAAACAAACAAACACAGGAAGGGCCAGAAAGTAAGAGAAAAATAGACAGAAACAGGAAGCTATATAGAAAAAGACAGTCTACATAGTGTCAGTGGTAGACAGTCATACCCATGATGGTGTCTGTTCCGTTGATGGGGGACGTGTGGTTGGAGACTCCGTAGCCAGTGGATCCTGAGTGGAAGCTCCCGTTCACCTCGCTGCCGTGCAGGGGGTAGTTTTGGGGCGAGAGAGGCAGCGGCTGGCGTTTCTGCACAAAAACAGGCTTAAAGTCATTCTCTGTGTTTGGGGAGAGAGCGAGATGACAGTGGTGTATACTACCATCTTATGTAACCTCTATTTAAACAGAGAACCTTTTGGTGTATGCGTTTGTGACAGAAGTCTCACCAGTCTGTCCTGGGGGTTGATGGCTGTGAAGGGTGTAGGCTGGCCTAGGTGGGGGGAGTTACCCAGCATGGCTGTAGAGTAACCCGGCTGCCCCATCGACCCGCCAGAACTCCACGGGTCAGGGGAGGGGTGCAGGCCTTCTGTCAGGGGGAAACCAGGGGAGGGTAGGGATGGGTGTTTGTGTGTGGAGGGTAGGGGTGCGGACAAAAGAGAGAGGGTGAGCACCAGAGGGACGAGCAGCATCCAGAGATAAGACAATAAGGGGCCACAACATATGAAGAATGTCACATACGCCTGATGACTTCATCCTAGTGTACAGATACACACAGGGCAGGCGGAGTATCACATTAGCTCGGGGCTTTGACTCACTATCAGTAGGCGTTTCCACAGGCAGAAATTGAGAAAATAAAAGACAGGAATGGGTCATCGCCATAGACGTCACTGGTCAGCTAATGCATTATTCAATTGATTGACCTCACCTAAAATGATGTTTTGTTCCACTTTCGCCATATAGCAGAGTTATCACTATGGGCTAACCCACTCTGATAAGTACACTGTGTAGTTTTGGCCCCCAGACACGATCTGGTATAAAGTAATGACCTTGCATGTAGAAGGAGCCAGGATAGCCAACATTTCCAGGCTTGGAGGCAGGATACCCTGCACCGTCTCTGTTATATTCCTCCCCTGAGGCCGATGCATACACCTAGAGAACACACAGTAGGGAGATGAGTACGTCAAACGGACTATTTTCTAATAATAATTCCCAATCGATTGGAGATAGTAGAGAAGGTGTAGTCAAAAAAACATTTATCGATATCTTGATTAGGATACCCATCCCTCCCTTCATACCCTTGTACAATATAGTGTTTATCAATTGTTGTTGTTTTCTATTGAGGAGTATGTATTTGTATTTATTAATTCAAATCAACAGCCTCTGACATTTGAGGACACTGGGTCATATCTCTAGAACTTAGCAGTGTGGAAGGTTTTTAAGACGGACAATAACAAGTCCACAGACACACTCCCAGTCTTAATACGGCAACCTTTGGGCCACATTAAAAAGGCTACTACAAGAAAACTCTGGCTGCCTCTGAACTAAATTGTCTCCTTTTGTTTTATGTCATTATTTGGCCTATACACAGTACAGCCCAAACTCTGTACACCTGTATAATCTGCTGGAAAGTATTCACACCCCTCGACTTTTCCCACATTTTGTTAGGTTACATCCTTTTTCAAAAATGTTAAAGTTGTTATTTCTCCACAATCCACACACAATACCCCATAATGACAAAAATTAAATAAATACAGGTTTAGAAATGTTAGTACATTTATAATACATTAAAAAAAAACACTAACATATCACATTCACATAAGTATTCAGACACTACTCTTGAAGCACATTTGGAAGCGATTACAGCTTCAAGTCTTCTTGGGTTTGACGCTACAAGCTTGGCACGCCTGTATTTGGGGTGTGTCTCCCATTCTTCTCTGCAGATCCTCTCAAGCGCTGTCAAGTTGGATGGGGAGCATTGCTGCACAGCTATTTTCAGGTCTCCAGAGATGTTCGGTCGGGTTCAAGTCCGGGCTCTGTCTGGGCCACTCAAGGACATTGAGACGTGTCCCGAAGCTACTCCTGCATTGTCTTGGCTGTGTGCCTAGCATCGTTGTCCTATTGGAAGGTGAACCTTCGCCCCAGTCTGAGGTCCTGAGCACTCTGGAGCAGGTTTTCAACAAGGATCTCTCTATACTTTGCTCCGTTCATCTTTCCCTCAATCCTGACTGACTAGTCTCCCAGTCCCTGAAAAACATCCCCACAGCGGGATGCTGCCACCACCACCACGTTTCACAGTAGGGATAGTGCCAGGTTTCCTCCAGACGTGACGCTTGGCATTCAGGCCAACGAGTTCAATCTTGAATCTACATTCTCATGGTCTGAGAATCTTTAGGTGCCTTTTGGCAACTCCAAGTGGCCCCGTCACATACCTTTTACTGAGGAGTGGCTTCCGTCTGGCCACTCTACCATAAAGGCCTAATTGGTGGAGTGCTGTAGAGATGGTTTTCCTTCTGAAAGGTTCTCCCAACTCCACAGAGGAACTCTGGAGCTCTGTCAGTGACCATCGGGTTCTTGGTCACCTCCCTGACCAAATCCCTTCTCCCACGATTGCGCAGTTTGGCCGGGCGGCCAGGTCTAGGAAGAGTCTTGGTGGTTCCAAACTTCTTCCATTTAAGAATGATGGAGGCCACTGTGTTCTTTGGGACCTTCAATGTTGCAAAAGTTTTTGGTACCCTTCCCCAGATCTGTGCCATGACACAATCCTGTCTTGGAGTTCTACGGACAATTCCTTCGATCTCATGGCTTGGTTTTTGCTCTGACATGCACTGTGGGACCTTATATAGCCTTTCCAAATCATGTCCAATCAATTGAATTTAACACAGGTCGACCAATTAAGTTGTAGAAACATCAAGGATGATCAATGGAAACAGGATGTGTTGAGCCCAATTCAGAGACTCATAGCAAAAGGGCCTGAATATTTATTTAAATAAAGGTATCCGTTTTTATTTGTAGTAAACGCGCAAAAACGTCTAAAAACCTGTTTCGCTTTGTCATTATGGGGTAGTGTGTGTAGATTGTTAAGGATGCATTTAATCCATTTTAGTTTAAGGCAATGGAAACAGGATGCGTAACAACGTAACAAAATATGGAAAAAGTCAAGGGGTCTGAATACTTTCCGAAGGCGCTGCCTTGAACTAATGACATGGAGGTTTCCATTAACTCAGCACAATGTCTGAACTCTTTATGATCTTAATGCTCTGTTACCAAGACAACAAATGGTTTCTTTAATGGTTGAAAAGGGGGGGGATTTTGCCCTCAACTTACTGCTTCTTCTCTGTGATCGCAGGGCCTTACGGCTAGGTTTGCGATATGTGGTGTGTGTGTTACACACATGATCAAGTTAGGTCTGGTTAACACACATGATCCAGTCTCCTCTGTGGCTTACAGAGCATCATCCATAGGATTGCTAGTAGTCTCTGGCATGTCACTAAAGAGGTGAAGGTCCTGAGGTTGTGAACTAGCAGAGCCCTCAGAATCAGCTCTACTCTGGCAGGGGTTAGAGAATCAAACTATGCGCCCGACAACTCAGATCTTACACAGTGAAGTTTTTTCTGTTATTTGATTGAACAGAGAGAGGAAGAGAAGAGGAGAGGAAGAGAGGAGGAAAGGTACAAAAGGGAATGGAGAGATGCACTACTAATTACTGTGCCATCTGCCCATTCCTGGACTGCAGCCAACACTACGGGCAGCTGGGATAGAGGGATGGGGGGAGGGAGAGAACAAGGGGGATGGAGGGGGGGGGGGCGAGAGAGAAACAGAAAGGAGGCTAGGAGAGGAAGTAGAGCACAAGAGAGGGAGAGAAAAAAGATAGGGAGTTGAAGGGAGAGTGACAGAGGGAGAATCGGAAGGAGAACAGGGGGAAGAGCAGAAACGGTATATGACTTCACAGTCAGGTAACAGGTCTGTATGTCATCAAGCATCATTTTCCCCCTTAAGTAATCTGTGGATGAGGGTGCTGGGCTGGAAGGAATGCAAGCACATCTATAAAAAAAGGTCTATAAATATGACCCTCTAAAAACATGTCTAAATAAATGAATGGGTGAATGAGTAGGGCTCTGTTTATTTTTTCACCTCGTCGGCAGTGTAAAGGCACACAGCTGTGGGTCTGGAGGCTCTCTCTCTGCCAGTTAGGCTGCTGCTCTAAACACCAGGGAGAAGCCTGCCATGCCACTGGGACTGTGTGTGTGTGTTGGGGGGGTTAGTCTGGCTATTGGAGTGCACACTCAGTGACGATGAGGGCTGGGAGGCATTTTAAGTATGGGGGATGCGTAAAAAAATGGGAGCATTCCTGATAATGGGTGGGTAGGTGGGCACATTTTGGGTTTGGAGAGGGCAAAAGGTCTGAGTGTTCTCGGGTGTGGGTGTGTGTTCTTAAGGGGCAAATAGGCAGACTAGGGTGTGGCAGTCTGGTAAGAGGGGGGTAACGGTGGGGATATAGAGGGGGACAGTTTTACAAGCTTTGGTGTTCCATTTATATTTCAAGTTTGGACATTAGCACAATGGGGGCACCAATTGGTGTCACCTGGTTAGTCAGTATGTTACACCTGCGCTGGCTTGTCATCTTGTTAGTCAGAAGATGTTTCAACTGTGCTGGCAGAGGTGATATTTAAGAGCGGCTGGCCCAGTGCTCCAGTTGTCTTGATAGACGCGAAAGGTTAACACCTTTAGCTGGCTCTCTATTTGATTTCCAGAAAAACATTCCTTTGTCCGATTTCCCTGATTTAGTTTTGCTCCACTATTTTTTGGTTTGCTTCCCAAGTTCTGTTTTTTCCTCCTTCTTTTGTTTGCCTATTAGTGGTTAAATTTAGTGGGTGCTCATGGTGTGTGTCTTTTAGGTCCCAGTTGTTGTTGCTATGCAACTTTCAGTGGACACCCCCGTGACTGTCATTTAGAGCCCCTCCTAAAACCCCACCTGTTTTGTTTTAATGGTCGTTGTCAGTAACTCTGTTAGTTCTCCCTTCTGTTTGAGCGACTTTTGGTTTTCATGCTGGGGAATGTAACAGTACTTACCGAAGAGGGCAGGCCAGGGGGAACTTTCCTGATCTTTTTTGGCTGGGCATCTGACACACGCACACACACACACGAAACAAAGTTATGAAAGCAGTTAAGGGCATTCCAAATAATTGTCCATTTGGTAAGCACTGTGCTGGTAGGAATATCTGCCTTTATGGCCCATAACTTCATGAAATGTAATCTAATCTTATACAACCAATATGTTTATGCAGTGGCCTCACACCACCTCTCCTTCTATTGAATCCCCTGCAGGTTTAGCAGAAGTGCGTTTTCTCAGGTTCTTATTTTAAACCTCAGTAGGAGAAGTGAAGGTAATCACAGTCAGAAATATGAACCAGAATAAAGAGCAACTCCTCTCCTTTGACATATTAAAAGTGGAGCAGATACGGTCATGAATTCCATGTGATTTTGTACAAAGAGGTAACAATTATTCAACAGTATACATGTAGAACTAGGGCTGGGCGATTTGGCCTAAAACGCATCTCTAACTTTTCCCGGATATACAACTAGATTTATAAAAATGTTCTCTCTAAATAAGCTTTGTGGTACAAGGTAAAATGTACTGCATTTAAAACAGCAAAAATAAAATCAATTCAGAACTTGGTCAATTATACCTAGGCCGAATATATGCCTTCCACAACCATAAGACTAACACATAATTTAATTATTTTATCAAAATAGTTCTACCTGCTTTTTTTGTTGTTGCAATTCTCACTGATCTGGCTTTCAGGTCGGTCTATAAAAAAAATTACCTTTTTATAACACATTTAACCAGAACCATGCATAATGCAACCCCACTAATAATGTAGAAAATTACCACCAGTCTCAATCTCTCAAGCCAAGCCCACATGCTAGCAATAAGCCAGCTAATATTCATAATTTAAAAGTTTAGCCAACTTGGATCTAGGTATAATTTCACAAGCTCTGAATTCAGCTACAGTTGTTATGAACACAACCTTATGCCCAACTGTTTACAAAACGGCATTCTAGCCTTTCCACTTTGTTCAGATGTTGAAATCAAATGACCTACCTTATTTCTCAGAATAAGAATGAGTTGCCAATTCCTTATATAATAGTCTTATGATTATTACACATTTATAATATTATATATTTACTTTATTTGACTAAAATGCTGCTAACGATACGTGGTACAAAAACTGAGCATTCATTTTCCAGAATGTGTTCATTGGTACAACCGTTTTAGTAGTGTCTGCTTTGCTCGAAATTTGAGGAGTTGAAACAAAACTGGATGGTTGGAAAGGTTAATGTCTCCTCTATTACAGTAAAATATTGTCTCCATGTGTTGTGGTGTCCATATGACCAATTCTGTTGGACCAAACCTTAAATTAAACCATTTGTCAGAGAGGAAGAAGTGATCCCTCATCTTTGTTGTTGTGAGTGGTAGGGTGAAGGGCTTGGGAGAACGAGATGAAGCAAGAGGTTTCACTCTGGCCAAAATCTGTCCAAAATAAGCCTAGTGGGTTTCTATGCGCTTATTTTGAACTGAAGCTTGTCATCAGTCTTCCCTGCCTTTGGGACAACGACTCCCATTGTTAAGGCGGAGACATGAGCATCTCGTAATTATATACAGATCTCTGGTGTAAATGGGAAGGTGCACAGCACAGACGGAGCGGAGCGAACAAGACCAAAAAGACAACATGAGAACAAGAAGACAAACGCTCACAAAAACGAGATTTGAAATTCTGCAATACTGGCATTTGGAATATCACAAAAACAAATTAGAATTAATTTGATATATCGCCCAGCCCTATGTAGAACGTCCGAGATTTACAACAAATGCATTGCAGTAAACATTTAAATAGAAATGCCATTCCATGGAAGTAAGCTTAAATTCAACAACATTTTTTAAAGACCCTCCAATGTGGCCACCAGGAAAATTGGCACTGCTTTACATTAGTATGTCTATTCTACCCATTCTAATTCTGTGCACCATCTTCCTTGCATGTATCCATGCTAGGAAATGGGGATAGCATGAGTGTATTATGGGGTAATTTTCAGTGGTTTCTGTCCTTACCCATGCTCTCCTGGGTGGGTCTCCTGCGAGGGTTGAATTGGGAGGGGTAGAACTGGGAGCCAGACTTCAGGCCAGAGGGTGACAGGGCATCAGGACTGGGCATGGGCATCTCACTGGGCATAAAGCCCGGCTACACAGGAGAGGAATGAGAGAAAACAAGGTCAGACACACAAATACTGCATGGGATATTATCCCAATGTGGAGAGAGGAAAGAGGATGAGAAGGTCAACGGGAGGAGAAGGGAGAAAACAACTCAGGGATGAAGGAGAAGATGGGACAAGGTGGGCAGATTCACAAGAACATCCGTCAGAGTAAGAGATGGTAGCTTCAGAGGGGACACAGAAAAAACATTTGACACGTTGGAAGAGAAGCGAGGTCGAGAGAGGAGTCTGATTTTACCTGCGCTCCAAAAGAAGAGTAGGGTCCACGCTCAGCTTTCCCTATAAAAACAAGAGGGACAATCAGGGCAGGCCATTGTAAAGACCTTTAAAGCCACCTTTTACCCATCTCCAGCACATTAACACTCAATCCGGGGTGTTCCCCTTTCTCCAGTTGTTTGTGCTTGGGTGCACCTAAACCCCTAACCCTCTTCCAGCACACAGCCTAAACACCCTGTCCCCGTGTATGCGCCTAGTCACCCCCACACACACATGGAATGCCCCTGAAGGAGGTCTCTCATATACAGTGAGGTTCTCTCGCACACAGTCTCTATATCCTTTGAGACACACATACAACTGCATCTCCATTCACTCTTGTGCATTTCAATTTGCTCCCCTAAAGACGCATCATTATGCAGTCACTTTTCCTGGTCATTTATTGTAAATACAGGGTGGCTTACTGCAGCTCTGAAAGCCACACAAGACCACAGGGACCTGTTAGTGGGTTTACTTGGTCTTGATGGGGCCATCAAATCAGCTGAGCTTAATTAAAGGGTTGAGGGTTGGGGAGAGAACCCGCTCCTGTTCCCAGGTCTAAACCACAGACCAGGTTGGAGGAAATATGTTCAGATTTCCTTACCGAGGATCCCCGTGCTGAACAAGGGGGTGGAAGCGAGGCCTTCATGCTCGTTGTAATGAGCTCCTTCGCCATAACCCTGGAGGGAGGGAGAGAGATGAGAGATAATATCAAGACTTAAAATCAATAGCTGTGTCTTAAAAAAAAACGATTCTGTATGCCAATCTTCAACCAAACGCACTGCGCATGTGGGCTCTTTGGGCTAATCTATGCTTAGGGTTGGGCGATGTCAACCTTTGTACTATCGTGATTATGTACCTGTAAAACATTGTGACATACGATGCTAATCACCCCTATTGGCCAGCCCCATATATATTTTTCTTAATGACAAGAATACAACACAATACAACTGAACGAATCATAATGAAAGATAATATTGTTGAAAGCCTGGCCAGATGCTAAGTGGAGGCAATGGCAAATGTTTTCTGATATTCCTTTCTGGTGGAGGGGCAGAGCAGGTTTGTGTGCGTCTGTCTGGCGTACATATGATGGAAGTGTCTGATGAGGAACGGGCTGTCTTATCGTAGTGAGCTAGGTTATAGGCCTACATCATGGGACGGCTAAAAAGCACTACCGTCCTTATAACTGGATAATAGCTTTATTTGCCACAAAATAAATAATGGTGTCCGCTGTGATTGAGAAGAGTCTATGCTATAGGTTTCATTTTTTTTTATTTTTGAAAGCCACAACAACTTTGGGACGACGCCTTCGTATGATAGAATATTTGGGAAATAAGCTACTGTTCATAACTAACTTGTCGTAAAGTTTTTAGGATAGGCCTAGTAGGAAGATAGGTTATTTGGTTTTTCAACAGCGCATTAAGGGATTTTCCTGGTCCACATGGTTAGGTTATTTAAGATAGAGGACTAATAATGAGAGAACAAAATCTCAACAGTCTATAGAATAAATTTAATGACAAGTTTAAGCTTGTGTTTTTAGGCTATTCAAATAACTTTAACCTCTTCAAACTAGGAGTCACTATTTTTATTTCTGGAAAAATAACATTCCCAAAGTAAACCACCTATTTCTCAGGACCAGATGCTAGAATATGCATATAATTGACAGCTTAGGATAGAAAACACTTTAAAAAGTTTTCAAAACTGTCAAAATATTGTCTGGGTATAACAGAATTGATATTGCAGGCGAAAGCCTAAGAAAAATCCAATCAGGAAGTGACTCATGTTTTGAAACTGTTGTGTTCCTATGCATCCCTATTGGCTATTGAAAGGGATATCAACCCGATTCATTTTTCTACATACTCCCTAAGGTGTCTACAGCATTATGACGTAGTTTCACACCTTTATGTTGAAGAATGAGCGTAAACGACTACATTGCGTAAGTGGCAAGCTGAGGGCTCCGAGTGATTCTTGCGTAAAAGACAGAGGAAGTCATTTTTCCTCTCGCTCCTACTGAAAAGCCAATTGTCCCGGTTGATAGATTATCGAATAGATATTTGAAAAACAACGAGGATTGATTATAAAAAAACGTTTGCCATGTTTGTCGATATAATTAGAATCCCCCCCCCCCGTCATGACCGCTATTTCCGGTGGATTTCTGAACATAACGTGACAAACAAACAAAATAATTTTGGGTATAAAAATAATCTTTATGGAACAAAAGGAACATTTGCTGTCTAACTGGGAGTCTCGTCAGTGAAAACATCTGAAGATCAAAGGTAAACTGTTAATTTGATTGCTTTTCTGACATTCGTGACCAAGCTTCCTGCTGCTAGCTGAACATAATGCTATGCTAGGCTATCGATAAACTTACAAACGCTTGTCTTGCTTTGGCTGTAAAGCATAATTTCAAAATCTGAGATGACAGGGTGATTAACAAAAGGCTAAACTGTGTTTCACTATATTTCACTTGTGATTTCATGAATATTTTCTAGTAATATTTCTTGACCCCTTGCGCTATGCTAATTAGTGTAGTTGATGACAATTCTCCCAGATCTGGGATGGGTAGTTCCAAGAGGTTTTAAGATGGAACTCCGTTACATTCATTGTTTGATCGGGAGAAGGTCACGCATAAAACAAACAAAAAGTCGCCTTCAGTCATATTTATAGCCTATTTTATTTATTTATTTTATTTCACCTTTATTTAACCAGGTAGGCAAGTTGAGAACAAGTTCTCATTTACAATTGCGACCTGGCCAAGATAAAGCAAAGCAGTTCGACAGATACAACGACAGAGTTACACATGGAGTAAAACAAACATACAGTCAATAATACAGTATAAACAAGTCTATATACAATGTGAGCAAATGAGGTGAGAAGGGAGGTAAAGGCAAAAAAGGCCATGGTGGCAAAGTAAATACAATATAGCAAGTAAAACACTGGAATGGTAGTTTTGCAATGGAAGAATGTGCAAAGTAGACATAAAAATAATGGGGTGCAAAGGAGCAAAATAAATAAATAAATTAAATACAGTTGGGAAAGAGGTAGTTGTTTGGGCTAAATTATAGGTGGGCTATGTACAGGTGCAGTAATCTGTAAGATGCTCTGACAGTTGGTGCTTAAAGCTAGTGAGGGGGATACGTGTTTCCAGTTTCAGAGATTTTTGCAGTTCGTTCCAGTCACTGGCAGCAGAGAACTGGAAGGAGAGGCAGCCAAAGAAAGAATTGGTTTTGGGGGTGACCAGATACCTGCTGGAGCGTGTGCTACAGGTGGGAGATGCTATGGTGACCAGCGAGCTGAGATAAGGGGGGACTTTACCTAGCAGGGTCTTGTAGATGACATGGAGCCAGTGGGTTTGGCGACGAGTATGAAGCGAGGGCCAGCCAACGAGAGCGTACAGGTCGCAATGGTGGGTAGTATATGGGGCTTTGGTGACAAAACGTATTGCACTGTGATAGACTACATCCAATTTGTTGAGTAGGGTATTGGAGGCTATTTTGTAAATGACATCGCCGAAGTCGAGGACAGGTAGGATGGTCAGTTTTACGACGGTATGTTTGGCAGCATGAGTGAAGGATGCTTTGTTGCGAAATAGGAAGCCAATTCTAGATTTAACTTTGGATTGGAGATATTTGATATGGGTCTGGAAGGAGAGTTTACAGTCTAACCAGACACCTAAGTATTTGTAGTTGTCCACGTATTCTAAGTCAGAGCCGTCCAGAGTAGTGATGTTGGACAGGCGGGTAGGTGCAGGTAGCGATCGGTTGAAGAGCATGGATTTAGTTTTACTTGTATGTAAGAGCAATTGGAGGCCACGGAAGGAGAGTTGTATGGCATTGAAGCTTGCCTGGAGGGTTGTTAACACAGTGTCTAAAGAAGGGCCGGAAGTGTACAGAATGGTGTCGTCTGCGTAGAGGTGGATCAGGGACTCACCAGCAGCAAGAGCGACCTCATTGATGTATACAGAGAAGAGAGTCGGTCCAAGAATTGAACCCTGTGGCACCCCCATAGAGACTGCCAGAGGTCCGGACAGCAGACCCTCCGATTTGACACACTGAACTCTATCAGAGAAGTAGTTGGTGAACCAGGCGAGGCAATCATTTGAGAAACAAAGGCTGTCGAGTCTGCCGATGAGGATGTGGTGGTTGACAGAATCGAAAGCCTTGGCCAGATCAATGAATACGGCTGCACAGTAATGTTTCTTATCGATGGCGGTTAAGATATCGTTTAGGACCTTGAGCATGGCTGAGGTGCACCCATGACCAGCTCTGAAACCAGATTGCATAGCAGAGAAGGTATGGTTAGATTCGAAATGGTCGGTAATCTGTTTGTTGACTTGGCTTTCGAAGACCTTAGAAAGGCATGGTAGGATAGATATAGGTCTGTAGCAGTTTGGGTCGAGTGTCCCCCCCTTTGAAGAGGGGGATGACCGCAGCTGCTTTCCAATCTTTGGGAATCTCAGACGACACGAAAGAGAGGTTGAACAGGCTAGTAATAGGGGTGGCAACAATTTCGGCAGATAATTTTAGAAAGAAAGGGTCCAGATTGTCTAGCCCGGCTGATTTGTAGGGGTCCAGATTTTTCAGCTCTTTCAGAACATCAGCAGAATGGATTTGGGAGAAGGAGAAAGTTTGGGCGAGTTGCTGTTGGGGGTGCAGTGCTGTTGACCGGGGTAGGAGTAGCCAGGTGGAAAGCATGGCCAGCCGTAGAAAAATGCTTATTGAAATTCTCAATTATGGTGGATTTATTTAACAGTGTTTCCTATCTTCAGTGCAGTGGGCAGCTGGGAGGAGGTGTTCTTATTCTCCATGGACTTTACAGTGTCCCAGAACTTTTTTGAGTTAGTGTTGCAGGAAGCAAGTTTCTGCTTGAAAAAGCTAGCCTTGGCTTTTCTAACTGCCTGTGTATAACGGTTTCTAGCTTCCCTGAACAGCTGCATATCACGGGGGCTGTTCGATGCTAATGCAGAACGCCATAGGATGTTTTTGTGTTGGTTAGGGGCAGTCAGGTCTGGGGAGAACCAAGGGCTATATCCGTTCCTGGTTCTAAATTTCTTGAATGGGGCATATTTATTTAAGATGGTTAGGAAGGCATTTAAAAAAAATATCCATGCATCCTCTACTGACGGGATGAGATCAATATCCTTCCAGGATACCCCGGACAGGTCGATTTGAAAGGCCTGCTCGCTGAAGTGTTTCAGGGAGCGTTTTACAGTGATGAGTGGAGGTCGTTTGACCGCTGACCCATTACGGATGCAGGCAATGAGGCAGTGATCGCTGAGATCTTGGTTGAAGACAGCAGAGGTGTATTTAGAGGGGAAGTTGGTTAGGATGATATCTATGAGGGTGCCCGTGTTTAAGGCTTTGGGGGGGGTACCTGGTAGGTTCATTGATAATTTGAGTGAGATTGAGGGCATCAAGTTTAGATTGTAGGATGGCTGGGGTGTTAAGCATGTTCCAGTTTAGGTCGCCTAGCAGCACGAGCTCTGAAGATAGATGGGGGGCAATCAGTTCACATATGGTGTCCAGAGCACAGCTGGGGGCAGAGGGTGGTCTATAGCAGGCGGCAACGGTGAGAGACTTGTTTTTAGAGAGGTGGATTTTTAGAAGTAGAAGTTCAAATTGTTTGGGTACAGACCTGGATAGTAGGACAGAACTCTGCAGGCTATCTTTGCAGTAGATTGCAACACCGCCCCCTTTGGCAGTTCTATCTTGTCTGAAAATGTAATTTGGAATTAAAATTTCAGAATTTTTGGTGGTCTTCCTAAGCCAGGATTCAGACACAGCTAGAACATCCGGGTTGGCAGAGTGTGCTAAAGCAGTGAATAGAACAAACTTAGGGAGGAGGCTTCTAATGTTAACATGCATGAAACCAAGGGTATTACGGTTACAGAAGTCATCAAAAGAGAGCGCCTGGGGAATAGGAGTGGAGCTAGGCATTGCAGGGCCTGGATTCACCTCTACATCGCCAGAGGAACATAGGAGGAGAAGAATAAGGGTACGGCTAAAAGCAATAAGAATTGGTCGTCTATAACGTCTGGAACAGAGAGTAAAAGGAGGTTTCTGGGGGCGATAAAATAGCATCAAGGTATAATATACAGACAAAGGTATGGTAGGATGTGAATACAGTGGAGGTAAACCTAGGTATTGAGTGATGAAGAGAGAGATATTGTCTCTAGAAACATCATTGAAACCAGGAGATGTCATTGCATGTGTGGGTGGTGGAACTAATCAATTGGATAATGTATAGTGAGCAGGACTAGAGGCTCTACAGTGAAATAAGCCAATAAACACTAACCAGAACAGCAATGGACAAGACATATTGACATTAAGGAGAGGCATCCTTAGTCGAGTGATCAAAAGAGTCCAGAGAGTGGAGTGGTTGGTTTCGGGGTCAAGGCGATTTAGACAGCTAGCCAGGACATCGGTAGCAAGCTAGCATAGGAAGGGGGTCTGTTGTTAGCCACCTCTTGCGTTCCGTCAGTAGATTAGTGGGGTTCCGTGTGGTAGAGGGAATTAGTCCAAATCACACAACAACAAAAATAAAATAAAAACAATAGATATAGTTATAGAGGCCCAAGAATAAACATAATAATAATAATAAAAATAAATAAATTGTCCGATTGTCTATTCTGAGAGCTGCCGATAAGACAGCTAACGGAAATGGAATGGAGCGAAAGGAAGAGGGGAAAAAATTAAGTATCGGTTATAAAAAAATGTAAATACAAAAATGGTTTAGGCTATATATAGCCTAACGCCAATGCATCCGACAGAAACAATATGGTCTGATTGGAGACTGCGCTGCTTTGATGAAATTCTCCACTCTCTGACCTACATTCCTCTCGTGTTCTGTAGGCGAGAACATTAATTGAAATAGGCTATGACAAATAGGAATAGACAAATTACCCAGAATGTCACTTGTGTGCTGCGCTGTGAGACTTTTTTCCTGAGCGGTGCCAGACAAGTTCAAATAGGCTAAACCATTGCCTGTCACATCACGAGGTCGTCATCATTGACGATTGCTGTTAATCAATCATCGACGATAGAATCGCAATATCGCCCAACCCTAGTCCAGATAAGTCAGAGCTCTAAAGCGCAACCAAGTTGGTCCCATACACGACTAAATATTTGGCTGTGCGACCAAGTTTTATTTAGAGCACCTGCGTGACTAAAATCCAATAATTTAAAAAAATACACGAGTAACATTATTTTGCCACAACACTGCTCGAACAGATTTTTCCGAAACATGAACATTGCTGCTTTCCACATTCTTTCTAAATAGGAATAAACATGTGCTCTAATTATACTATTAGTTTTTGTATATGGCTCTCTGATTTAGTAGAGCTGGGCGATAGTCAGATTTATCACGATATGACTTGTCTATTTTGCTGGATTAGAAATATATCAAATTGTAAAAAAATGCTATTTGTTTACATTAGCGGCAGTGATCTAGGAAATTTTTACCCACGGCCATGTAAGACAACTGAAACGGTAGCCCATGATTCAAAAAGCAAGCCATTTCAGATTACATATCCAGAGAACGCATGATTCATATTTGGATGTGCAACCTGTCAAAATAGGATCCAGAATGATCAGATTTATTTTTGGCTCTTCAGAGAATTTGCCGACATCTTTGTGCATATTGGCCTATAAAGACACCGGATGGTACGCGAAACAAAAATGTCCAGCTCTTAGCATCGGCTACTTGATGTAGGCCTATTCATGGCAAATAGGGCGCTCGGCTACGCGGCGCATCAAAACCATAGAAATAGATACATTTACATTTACATTTAAGTCATTTAGCAGACACTCTTATCCAGAGCGACTTACAAATTGGTGCATTCACCTTATGACAGAAAGTTGCGATTTTCCCCTCTAAGTCTCGCTGAACACTGTATTTTTCCCGCAATTGCATTTTGCGCAAAGGTCATATGCTTGTGCTTCTCGGAGCGCATCTCTCCCTCGTCCATGCACACATTGGGGGGAGGGAGAGTGGCTCGCCCACACAGCAGCCGACAGTGACACAGGCAGATACTTTCATAGCGGGAGTCAACATACTGCAGTGGCTATTACTGTTGACAAAATAATGGTTTTAGAACAATCTACAGAATCGTAGTGTTCAAAGCTGTCATCAAGGCAAAGGGTGGCTACTTTGAGGAATCTCAAATATATTTTGATTTGTTTAGCACTTGTTTTATTTCATAGTTTTGATGTCTTCACTATTATTCCACAATGTAGGAAAAAGTATAAAAATAAAGAAAACCCTTGAATAAGTAGGTGCATCCAAAAGTTTGACTGGTACTGTATGTACAGTGCCCTACAAAAGTATTCACCCTATTGGCATTTTTCTTATTTTGTTGCCTTACAACCTGGAATTAAATTAGATTTTTGGGGGGTTAATATCATTTTATTTACACAACATGCCTTCCACTTTGAAGATGCAAAATATTTTTGTGAAACAAACAAGAAAAAAAAAACTGAAAACTTATGTGCATAACTATTCACCCCCCCCCCCAAAGGCAATACTTTGTAAAGCCACCTTTTGCAGAAATTGCAACTACAAGTATCTTGGGATATGTCTCTATAAGCTTGGCACATCTAGCCACTGGGATTTTTTTGTCCATTCTTCAAGGCACAACTGCTCCAGCTCCTTCAAGTTGGATAGGTTCCTGCTGGTGTACAGCAATCTAAGTCATACCACAGATTCGCAATTGGATTGAGATCTGGGCTTTGTCTAGGCCAGTCCAAGACATTTAAATGTTTCTCCTTAAACCACTCGAGTGTTGCCTTAGCAGTATACTTATGGTCATTGTCCTGCTGGAAGGTGAACCTCATCTCAGAATCAAATCTCTGGAAAACAAACAGGTTTTCCTCAACAACTTCCCTGTATTTAGTGTCATCCATCATTCCTTCAATTCTGACCAGTTTCTCAGTCCCTGTCCGATGAAAAACATTCCCATAGCATGATGCTGCCACCACCAGGCTTCACTGTGGGGATGGTATTCTTGGGGTGATGAGGTGTTGGGGTTAGCGCCAGACATAGCGTTTTCCTTGATGGCAAAAAGGCAACATTTTAATCTTATCTGACCAGAGTACATTCTTCCATATGTTTGGGAAGTCTACCACGTGGCTTTTTAAAAATCTTTAAGTAATGGCTTTTTTATGGCCACTCTTCTGTTAAGCCCAGCTCTGTGGAGTGTACGGCTTAATGTGGTCCTATGGAGTCTCTGTCCAATCTCCGATGTGGACCTTTGCAGCTCCTTCAGGATTATCTTTTGGCTCTTTGCTGCCTCTGATTAATGCCGTCCTTGCCTGGTCCATGAGTTTGTGTTCTTCTCCAGAACCTTGTCCCTGGCCTGTTTGGAGAGTTCCTTGGTCTTCATGGTGTCACTTGCTTGTTGGTGCCCCTTTCTTAGTGGTGTTGCAGACTCTGGGGCCTTTCAGAACAGGTACACACATACACACATACATATACACACATACACACTGATCATGTGACAGCTCATGTGACACTTAAAGTCCACCCGTGTGCAATCTATTTGATTAATTACGTAACTTCTGAAGGTAATTGGTTGCACCTGATCTTATTTAGGGGCTTCATACCAAAGGGGGTGAATTCATATGCACGCACCGCTTTGTTTTTTATTTAAGAATTTATTTAAAGAAGTTATTTTTTTCATTTCACTTCACAAATTTCAACTATTTTGTTTATGTCCATTACATAATATCCAAATAAAAATGGATTTAAATTACAGGTTGTAATGCAACAAAATAGGAAAAACACCAAGGGGGTAAATACTTTTGCAAGGCACTGTATGCAAGCATTAAAACATATCATTAAAAAAACATATTCCAATGTGATTATGGGTCCCTTGGGAAACACTGACCAAAACTTTGGTTAATACCCGGTCATAACTCATACCAGTCTTTTTAACTTGTTTTCATAACCACCACCAACCGTTGAATAATCATTCTCTCTTTGATTCCAATGTTTCACCCGTGTTTTGATCTATAGAGCAGAAAAATCACAATACTTTTTGCTCCTATCGTGCAGTCCTCCTAACAACGTGGTAACTTTACCAGTATAGGCAAACATTTGGTGCCACAGAAAAAAAAGGAACAGTGATATCTTCTTAGGAGCGCTTCTTCAAAAGTAAGTAGGATTCATATAAACCCAATGTAAGCTATATACACAGTTTAAGTCGGAAGTTGACACACACTTAGGTTGGGGTCATTCAAATTCGTTTTTCAACCACTCCACATATTTCTTGTTAACAAAATAAAGTTTTGGCAAGTCAGTTAGGACATCTACTTTGTGCAGGACACAAGTCATTTTTCCAACAACTGTTGACAAATTATTTCACTGTATCACAATTCCACTGGGTCAGAAGTTTACATACACTAAGTTGACTGGGCCTTTAAACAGCTTGGAAAAATCCAGAAAATGATGTCACGGCTTTAGAAGCTTCTTATAATGCCAACTGACATAAGAGTGAATAGGAGGTGTACCCGTGGATGTATTTCAAGACCTACCTTCAAACTCCGTGCCCCTTTGCTTGATATCATGGCAAAATCTAAAGAAATCAGCCAAGACCTCAGGAAAAAAAAATCTGACCTCCACAAGTCTGGTTCATCCTTGGGAGAAATTTCCAAACGCCTGAAGGTACCATAGTACGCAAGTATAAACACCACGGTACCACGCAGCCATCATACCGCTCAGGAAGGATAGGTGTTCAGTCTCCTAGAGATGAACGTACTTTGGTGCGAAAAGTGCAAATCAATCCCAGAACAGCAGCAAAGGATCTTGTGAAGATGCTGGAGAAAACAGGTACAAAAGTATCTATATCCACAGTAAAACAAGTCATATATTGACAACCTGAAAGGCCGCTCAGCAAGGAAGAAGCCACTGCTCCAAAACCACCATAAAAAGGCCAAACTACGATTTGCAACTGCACATGGGGACAAAGTTCGTACATTCTCTGGTCTGATGAAACAAAAAATAGAACTGTTTGGCCATAATGACCATCGTTATGTTTGGAGGAAAAAGGGGAAGGCTTGCAAGCCGAAGAACACCATCCCAACCGTGAAGCACGAGGGTGGCAGCATCAAGTTATGAGGGTGCTTTGCTGCAGGAGGGACTGGTGCACTATACAAAGTAGATGGCACCACGAGGGAGGAATATTTGGTGAATATATTGAAGCAACATCAAGACATCAGTCAGGAAGTTAATGCTTGGTTGCAAATGGGTCTTCCAAATGGACAATGACCCCAAGCATACTTCCAAAATTGTGGCAAAATGGCTTAAGGACAACAAAGTCAAGGTATTGGAGTGGCCATCACAAAGCCCTGACCTCAATCCTATAGAAAATGTGTAGGCAGAACTGAAAAATAGTGTGTGAGCAAGGAGGCCTACAAACCTGACTCTTTACACCAGCTCTGTCAGGAGGAATGGGACAAAATTCACCTAATGTATTGTGGGAAGCTTGTTGAAGGCTACCCGAAACGTTTGACCCAATTTAAAGGCAATGCTACCAAATACTAATAGAGTGTGTGTAAATTTCTGACCAACCGTGAATGTGATGAAAGAAATAAAAGCTGAAATAAATAATTCTCTACTAGTATTCTGCCATTTCACATTCTTAAAATAAAGTGGTGATCCTAACTGACCCGAGACAGGGGATTTTTTACTAGGATTAAAATGTCAGGAATTGTGAAAAACTGAGCTTAAATGCATTTGGCTAACGGTGCATGTAAACTTCCGACTTATACTTTTGTCTAGATAAAGGATTTGGACACCCCTTCAAATTAGTGGATTCGGCTATTTAAGCTTAAATATCTTGCCTGCTAGAGCTGCCCCGATCAACTTAAAGTACTGTTATTCTGAAGTTGAAACATCTAGGAGCAACAACGGCTCAGCCGGGAAGGGGTAGGCCACACAAGCTCATGGAACAGGACCGCAGATTGCTAAAATAAATAAAAATTGTCTGTCCTCGATTGCAACACACTACGAAGTTCCAAACGGCCTCTGGAAGAAACATCAGCACAAGAAGTGTATGATGGAAGCTTCATGAAATAGATTTTCATGGCAGAGCAGCCACACAAGATCACTCTGCGCAATGACAAGCCTCGGCTGGAGTAGTGTAAAGCTCGCCGCCATTGGACTCTGGAGCAGCGGAAACGTGTTCCCTGGAGTGATATATCACGGTTCACCACCTGGCAGTCCGAAGAACAAATCAGGGTTTGGAGGATGCCAGAAAAACGCAACCTGCAGTAATGATAGTGCCAAATGTAAAGTTTGGTGGAGGAGGAACAATGGTCTGGGGCTGTTTTTCCAATGTTTTGGGCTAGGTCCCTTAGTTCCAGTGAAGGGAAATCTTAACACTACAGCATACAATGATATCCTAGACAATTGTGCTTCCAACTTTGTGGCAACAGTTTTGGGATGGCCCTTTCCTGCTTCAGCATGACAATACCCCCGTGCACAAAGCGAGGTCCATATAGAAATGGTTTGTCGAGATTGGTTTGGACGGGCTTGACTGTTCTGCACACAGAGCCCAGACCTCAACCCCACCTTTGGGATGAATTGGAACGCTAACTGATCGACCAACATCAGTGCCTGACCTCACTAATGCTCCTGTGGCTGAATGGAAGAAAGCTCCCACCGCAATGTTCCTACATCTAGTGGAAAACCTTCCCAGAAGAGTGGCTGTTATAGCAGCAAAGGGGGGACAAACTCCATATTAATGTTCATGATTTTGGAATGAGATGTTTGACAAGCTGGTGTCCACATACTTTTTGTCATGTACATTATTTTCTGTGCTCCTCCTAACTTTGTTAAAAGCGCCAGTGATAATGATTTATATATTTAGAGCCCTGCTAGTCATATACTATTAGTAATATCCCCCATGTAAGAAAAACATGTCCATGCTGATCAGCGTGTAGTCACTGTAGTGTACAGTATGAAGTGTGCAGTGTTCCTTTACCCGTCCCTGGTTGAAGGAAGAGCTGTTCTGTTCTCCTGATACCCAGGGGCCAGGACCGCTCCGCTCATCTATACCTAGAAGATGGAACGCACAGGGTTAGACCTGCTCACTCAGAACCATGTAGGACTGGAAAGGGAAAGGAGATAAGAGGGAAAGGGACCAAAACTAGTAGTAGACTGGTAGTCTTTCACCCAACTCCAAATAAACCCCTAGTTCCAAGTACCCTCCCAGAGCATTTGTAGGTTAGAGAAGTTGGAGATGTGACCAAAATGGGAAAAAAAATTCTACCTAGCCAATCAGAGGGCAAGGGGGATCCATGAAGATAATGCCAATACCCATCTTGTCCTTTAAGATCTACACCAGTACCTAGGGAGATAGGGGATATAGGCTAGAAGCCAATATGCAATGGAGGGTGACCCAGTTAGGAAGCACTGCTGCTTCCTCACTGGCTAGAAGTGTTCTAAATAACCTTTGGCTGAGCGCTGCTACTTCAGCTCCCTGTGACAGCTCTGCCACCACACTGTCACTTAGTGTAGCTATGAGCTGTAGGAAGTTTGAATAATTAACACCCAGTATGAGCCTCCTACAATCATCCTCAACATTTGTCATTCTCCCACACTCCCCACTTCTGTCCATGGCAACGCACTAATTCGTATCCCCATCCCTTCACACCTCCCTTTGCATGACAGCAGACTAAGGAGTACACAAATGACAGAAGGGACACACATCATGCATGTTGTCCCTGGTCAAAGGATTTGCATTGAAGGGGAAGTAGGGAGAGCGATTTTAAAGATTGCCGAAGCAAAAATTCCTGCCCCCCTCCCCCTCTGTTTCCTCTCTTACCGCTACCCAGCATCTCTGGGGAGAAGCAGAGGCTTAATTGTGTGCTGATTTGCATAATCGTGCATATTAATGAGGCTTCGCTCTATGAATATTCATATTTTTGTTTTGTTGTCTAATAAAGAAAAAATGGAAAGGGGCGGAGGGGAGCAGGCTGGAAGCACGACTGGATCAGCCATCAAGGAGAATGATGGGTCCAGAGAGGAAAGAGCTGCTATATCACCGTGACAACTGATCTATAGGAGAGATGGCAGCAGAATTGCAGATGAAGGAGACGAGGGGTTTGTTGCCTCAACCTGACTGTCACTCTCCATGTCCAGCAGTAGAACAGACTCAGAGAGGACATGTACACAGAGGGATATGGACCAGTCCTTTCCCCTGCTGAAATGACACCAGTGTTTCCCCTAGACATTTCTTAGGTGGATCGCAAAGGCAACGATTAATGAGACAGCGCCCACAAATGATGAAATGTGCCGAATATTGTGGACCGATAAGAGGTTGGAATGATACTGTGAAAATGAGAATGCCCTTTTAGTTTAAGAGATGTTTGAAAAGAATGGCTGAAATGTCAGTCTTTTGGTGGGATGTAGTTTTGGCCTTACCATGCAGTGACTTGGTTAATAGACCAATAAAAACTTTAAAAAATAAATAAATAGATTTCCAAACCTCTCTGCCATTAACAGCTAATTCTCAGTTTTCCCCTCCCCACTCAGGACTGTCTGAGAGTGGTCTATCAAAATTCTTTCTTGAGAAATTGCCCCTTTCTAAGAAGCCCAGTTTGTTTTCAATTAAAATGGTCAAAAAGTAACAATTACAGTAAGGTACTTAATTATTAACCAGAAATGATTTGATAGCGATAAAATCGGCTGCAATGAACCATTAAATATCTCCATAACTCTGTCGAGGGCTGCCAACAAACATTATCAGGACATCTTAATCTGGCATCCTGCGACGGAATCAGGCCGGACCTTTATAAGCCACTCGCTCCCCCTCACGTCAACACCATGAATAGGCGGCTAAAATATGGTCATCTGAAGAATGTGGAAGACTTAGCATAGCCGCTGGGGTAGGAAATGAACATGGTGGGTATTTTTTACTGCTCTTTAGGAAGACTGACAGATGGAAGGCAGGGGGATATAGACCTGAACTGACACCCATGGAGATCCACAAAGGCACGGGGATAATAGGGAGCTCTGCAGGTAGCTAGGGCCTCACACCTCGGGCTATTCATGTGTTCTCCTGAGGAGAGGAAGGGTCTACAGGAAGTACGGAGTGAATGGAGAAGAGTGTGTCTGGAATGCATGGAAGGAAGCACTCTCCTAGACCTTCTGGGGTAGGTAGTAAGTAGCATCACAACTCTTATTGCAAGGTATTTTAAAATGGCAGGTCCAGGGATTTGGACTGCATTGAAATGTATGGACAGGGAGCTGCGTTTCAACCGGGGAGAAAAAAAAAGAGAAAAAGACGAAGTTTCACACCACACAAATTACTCGCATTGAGTGAGGGAGAGGGCAAGTGAGCAACTCTAATTTTAATGATGTTTTACTTCACTTTCATGCATATTCATTAGGACCACATTTTCCTACTAATTAACAGATCTGCTGATTAGTATAAAGGAGAGAATAAGTGAGACTCGTCTAAGTAGACTCGTTTGTTTTCCTCAAAACTTCAAATGGCTTCCTCCTGCAAGTCGTTACCATGACAGCCTGATATATGACAAATAGAACATCAGAGAAAACCACAGAGCTCTTGTCCACAGAACCCTGGTAGAAGAGAGGACCCAGTACTAAACTCCACATTCTAATTATACAGATGAATTTAACCAAGAATCTTAAATAGTTGGTCTACTACGTTACCAAGCCATTGCTGATGACAACAAACCTAAAAACATGAGGCAGGAACTCCACACCTTAACCTCTTTTATAGGGTTTGACCCCCCCCCCCCGGGATACTTCTGTGATTGAGTGAGTTAAGAGCGAGTGAGAGAACGTCTCAGCATGTTCACTCAGAGAGCGAGAGGGTTGAGTCAGGCCAGACACATTCACTAGCGAGTCCCCTTTAAACCCGGGTCTCACCACCCCTTCAAGCGAGGTTGGCCTATAATTACATCAGGAAGAGATACTGGAAATGGCCAGTCAGCCTGAGTCACACAAGCTATGAGGCTACAGGACCAATACACAGGGAACATGCAGGCACAAACACTTTGCTTTTATAGGATAATGCCCCGGGCACTGATTGGTGTACTGTCTGGTGTCTACACTTCCTTCCTTCCTTTCATCCCAGCCCTGTATGACAGAAATGTGAGTCAACCAGACATAATACATGATGCCTAATAAGTATTAAGGAGTGTGATTATGATTTAGGGAATGTCTACAATGAATACACAACAGTATCTTGTGTGTTATAGGATGTGTCTAAAATTATTAACCTCTCTGCGCACAGACCTCTGTAGCGGGATGAAATTCGACAACATACGGTGATCGCTACATAAAGTCATATTAAACATTCATGAAAATACAAAAGTGTCTCACATGTTTCGAAAGCCTAGCATCTTGCTAATCCAACTGCGTTGTCAGATTTAAAAAAGGATTTACTGCGAAAGAATACAATGCGATTATCTGAGGATTAGAGCCCCATAAAAATAAATATACCTTTGACGATCTCCCTCTGTTTGCAATCCCAATGCTGATTGTTACACAATGAATGGTCTTTTGTTTGATAAAATCCATTTTTATAGCCTAACACGAAACATTTTGTGAACCGCTTGTGTCGTGAATTCCGTCTCATTCCATTTTTGATAAGACATTCGAGGTAAATACACACAAAACGTGACTTTTCCAATCATGTTTGGTTTCATTGCAATCAACTGATGGATCATTTCGCGGGATGTATTGACTGAAAGAAACCGATTTGAAGACAAGTAATGACGTCATTGTGCAATGATTTGCCCGCTGTTTCGTTGATTGACTGTATTTTAACCCAATGACCACTGATCGTCTTGAAATCTAGCTGGGTAGATAGCCAATGAGCTGAGGTAACCAGAAATAGGTAATGTTTATGTGTTGGAAGACCAACCCATGTAGTAAACTCCAGCGTAAAGAGGTTCATTCGCCATTGAAAATTCATACCGGAAGGAGCAACGCATGTTGCGCACAGCATTGGTTTTGGTAAAGCGCATATTCAGCTATTTATATATCAATCAGTATGGCGACTAAGTCAGGAAAAGCTAAATCTAAGTCTAGATATACAGATGTACACGCAATTTTAGAAGAAATTGATCGGGGACGATTCATGTAGCGATTCCCAAATGGAGGAATATTTTTGAACGGAGAGGACATCGTTTTGGACTGGCAAGTTCTTCTCATGCTAATGCCGTTGTTTGAAATGAATAATATAAAATATTGTTTGTGAAATCAAATAACCTTATTTGAGGCTGTTGAGGCTGCAGGTCACAACGATGGCCAAAGTGAAACAGAGACAGTAGATACAGCTGGTCTGTTGTAATATAATAAAGACAGTAGATCTAGCTGGTCTGTCATAATATAAATGAGGCAGTAGATCTAGCGGGTCTATGATAATATGATAATAATAATAAACCTTATGTTCCCTGTACTCTATAGATATCTGCTTATTATACCTGTTGATACAGGGCCCATATGTGAAACTATTCTGACTGAACATTTTCTTTCACAGTGACCCTGACTCTGAATGGGAGCCCCCAGTGCCAAGGTGTCCATCCCCCACCGAAGCTGGCTCATCCAGCTCCTGCCACGAGTGGTGTTCATCTGCCCAAATGTATTTCTGCAGGCATGGATGTGCTATGGCACCTGGCATCAGCAGCATAATATTGTGTAGAGGACTGAGGGTCTTCCAAATATTGAAAGTGTTATTTTGTAAATGTATACATTTCCCCCTGTGTTTGCCCTCCATTTGGGGGGGGGGGTGTGTTAGAATACCATTTTGGTATTTTGTATATAGTTATTCCATTCAAAATGTATAACTTCACCAATTTGGCCACTTGGGTACATTTAGGCTACTTGTGTGGGACACCTGGGTGACTTGATACATGTAAAATGATGAATGTCATGTAGCACACTCATTTGGGAAGTTAATCATTCTGAAACTTTGCACAAGTACTGTTGCCCGCTTGTGTTTTTCACTTAAATTGTCCCCATCATCCTAACTGAATGTTTGTTTTATCTTGTTCATTTTAAAGATACTTTTTTTTATTGTTGTATGTTTTTTTTTCATTGTATTATCTAAACCAGATCTAGTATGTTATATTCTCCTACATTCAATTCACATTTACACAAACTTCAGGGTGTTTCCTTTCAAATGGTACCAAGGATATGCATATCCTTGGTTCTGTGCCCGGGCTACAGGCAGTTAGATTTGGGTTGGTCTTCAGGCGGAAATTGAAAAAAGTAGGGGTTAGCTCTAAGAGGTTAATAAGAGCCAGTGTCATGATGCTGGGAGGACAATATTCAAAACCAACTTGAAATTACAATTTTGAACATGATTAGGCATGTTACTTTCCATATTGAAGTTATTTTATAATCATTCAAGTTCGACGCTACAAGCATATTCTGGACAATGTATCTTATGTTTAAAGCTCTGTTTGATCAAGTCTGACAGAATATGCTTCTATACTGCATAAGGAATCCAAATCATGAGCAAATCTGATCCAGTTACTGAATTACCAAATCCAAATTTCCATTCACACGAAGGAAAGTTCCTAAAGAACGAAAAGTTCATGCAAAATGCATACGTTCCTCTTTTGCATTTCAACCCAAGCCAGAGTTTAAAAATACCAGTTCAGAATCTCAGTTTCTGGTTGCCAGTAAATGAAACTTGGTTGGAAGTTAGTTTACACCTCAAGGGTTTTGCACAGACACCCAAAGTCAGAGAGAACTAGGGACGCATGACAATGACTGTTCCTACGGGTAAAGATCTCCCAAAGACGCAGATCTGTGATCAGCTTACCCTTCCCCCAAAAATTGACCATAAATCAATATCTTGGGCCAGGTTAAACTCATCCTAATCCATGACAGCACACGTCAAACCTTTTCCACTCTACAGGGACGAGCACCAAAAAAATACAAATAAACCACAGCTCATCTAAATCAAATCTAGAAAAAAAGGCAAGAGCAGATACTAACCAATGCTACCAAGGAGATGGTAGTGCAGAGAGACTAGGAGCCTTCCCTTATAGAGCCTCTTCCTCCCCATTGTGAGAGGATGGGTGGGGGCTTCCTGGGTGAAATCATACACTAGGCCACATATGCTGCCTGCCTATCCACTTCTCTCTGCGGCCTAGGCCCTTTGTTTTGGCCTCTGATGAGCATTGTGGAGACCTGTGCGGAGGGCTGCCACACAATACCTGGAGCAGCCGTTGGATTGAGGACAGTAACGGCCTTTTTCTGTAAGTGTGCACCTTTTGTGGCTACAAAAGAAAATGTAAGTGGCCCTCAAGCTTAGAGAAATATCATAGTTCGGTTTCCACGCTTCACCTACTCCATCCCTTTCATCTGATTTATGCTACTTCAATATCCTGTTTCTTTTCAGTTACAACCTGAAAATACCTACATCAACGGTTCAGGGATTCGAGGAGGGTGAAAGAAGGTGATTGGAGAAGGGCGGTGAAGGAAAATGATTGGCGGAGAGGAGAGGGTTGAAGAAAAGTGGCTTGAGGCCGAGAGAGAGAGGATGCAAGTTGGACGTGGAGCATTTTTTATTTTACCTTTATTTAACTAGGCAAGTCAGTTAAGAACTAATTCTTATTTTCAATGACGGACTAGGAACAGTGGGTTAACTGCCTGTTCAGGGGCAGAATGACAGATTTGTACCTTGTCAGCTCAGGGATTTGATGTTGCAACCTTTGGGTTACTAGTCCAACGCTCTAACCAACCCTGCCGCCCCATGGTTCTTGTGTTGATCTTGGATGGTTATCAACAAAAGGAGATGGGATCTATTGAGGGATGGTAGTTGGTTGGTTGTTTGGGGGTGAGGAGGAGTGAAGAATAACAGAAATAGTTCCCCCTTCCCCACAGGGTGAGAGAGTAGTCCCCCCCCCCAGTTTTAACACCCTCCATAGAGTGTGATGGAGAGGCAGCAGCTGAGAAGGTGAGGGCGGGGACACCTGGAGGGGGGGGGGGGGCTGAGGCTGCTTCCTTTTCATTATGAACCTTATTAACAAACATCTGCAAGGAGAAGACCGGTAGAATCATATCCAATCCTTCGACCCATCTGTGGTAATGGAGGACAGTATGCCATTTCAGCCTAATTGGATTGATACAGCTACTGTGATTTGACCTCACTGACAACACTCCCTTCGGGGCAGTGAGAGGATGGACAGTGGGGTGGGGTCAGAGGTGGGAGAGTGGGGAGGGTTCTCAGAAGACAAATAAGAAAGTGTTGTTGAAAGGGCCGTAACAGCCCATCGATGTCATGCTGTTCCTTAAAGACATATATAGGGGACCATTACAAAGCAATAACACCCTTAATGAAACAGCTTCAGATGAAATGTAGGGAAAAGGTGGATGTTGACCATTTTAGATCATATGGTCACATATGAAGACCATGTTGGTCAAAATGTTGTTGTACTACCACCAAGGTGACCTGAAGAAGACCATGTTAACTGAAATACTTAAATGATTGCACCATAATTAGGCTTTATTAAAAATCTATTTGGGAGCTGTAAGCATTCAGTGGGCATTTATTTTTGTATAAAAACCGAGGGCGGGTCTTACCGGAGCCTCCGAACTGGCTGCTGGCGAGAGTGGTGGGCCTGTTCTTCCCATTTGACACCGGTGGTGCAAACATCTGAAACAGAGACAAACACTGAGTCAAAAACATTCAACCAGAAATGGGGTGTACATTTTTTTTTTAAAGTCCTGGGGCCATGTCCACAAAGCATCTCAGAGTTGGAACGCTAATGTCGGATCAGTTCATACAATCTTATTCATTATGATGTCAAAGTTCAACCTGATGCTAGAGAAGCACTGTCGATATGGGCCCTAAAGTTCAAAAAAAAAAAAAAAAAAAAAAAAACTTAAAAAACAAGCAGAAGTCTCCTTTTGACATCTATGTCTTGAGAAAAATGGCAAGCCTGTGGCAACCACTTCACTAAACTAGTCATCTTCATTAGACTACAGGACACCAAAGCTGCTCTTAATAGACACCAAAGTACAATTACAACGGTTACACTACTCCTCTGATGTTATATGGTTTGGTGCTAGGCGCTAATTTAATCTATCTGATAGAAGGATTTAGCCGTTCTCAGTTACAACAGACTCCCGCAGCTGTCAACAGTGTGAAGCAATCTAAAAAAAACATGCCAATGAGTTAGTCATTGACGCGAGTGACTCACAAAAACAGCCCAATAACAACACTGGCTAATTGATACCGTGCTATTCACTTTATGTACCAACCTTCTATACCAAACAATACAACAACAAAAACAACTTACTTTTATTATAGGTAAGAGACATTTTAGCAAATGGTCTTTGGCATGTCTATCTTGATGGGTTTGGATTTATACACTCTTGTCTTGACAACAAAAGGTGTGTTGAAGTGTTTCTGTGTACATAAACTATTATCTAAAATAAAACATTTTACCAGTCTACGTTTTTTCCCCGTGCCCATCCCATTATATATATATATGCCATTTAGCAGATGCTTTTATCCAAAGCGACTTACAGTCATGTGTGCATACATTCTACGTATGGGTGGTCCCGGGGATCGAACCCACTACCCTGGCGTTACAAGCGCCATGCTCTACCAACTGAGCTACAGAAGGACCACTATGTTATAAGAGACTATGTGTATTCGACTACAAACAACCTATTATATACCCGAAGGAGCTGTTCTGGACAAATATATTCTAGTATTGGGAACAAAAATATCACAGGGCTGTTGACAGCAAAGATGTCTTACCGCGCTGAAATCCAGCAGGTCGCTGAGCTCCTTGTCTGTTCCCACTGTAGCCATTCTCTGCTGCTGTCCCTTTGGCCCTCGTAGTCTCAGCAACTGAGGGGAAGAGAGAGCGTGAGAGAGAGAGAGAAGTGATCTTTAGTGGGATAACAGACCAACTGGCAAGGTCTAGAGCTGGGTTGTCAAACTCATTCCATGTATGGCCAAGTGTCTGCTGGTTTTTCCCTTTCAATTTGTAGCCAATTAAGATCTACACAACCGGGTGAGGGGAGTTCCTAACTAATCAATGACCTTAATTCATCAAGCTAACGCAAGGGGGAGTGAAAACCAAGCATCTGCTAACCATGTGTATGTGACAAATAAAATTTGATATGAAAACCCACAGACACTCCGCCTCAGTGGAATGAGTGACACGTGGTCTAGAGCAGGGGTCTCCAGCAGGTCGATCGCCAGCCACCAGCAGCCCACCTATGAGTAGCTCGCCAAACAATTCTGAAAGTACATGCAATTTTCACGTGTTGCAGGGTAAAAAAAACTGTCATAAACAAAACCTCGCAAGTATCAGACACCATTAGCTTCCAGCTAATATCTAATCAGCACGACATCGTCATTATTCCACACCGGGGGGGGAGGCAATCCTAACAGAATATCTGCCCGTCTGTCTGTGTGGGGTGTGCATTTGTCTGCGTGTAGACCATTGATGCGATAACCGTCTTGTGGGTTGACAGAAATACCTTCCCCAAAACCTTCTCAATTAAATGTTAACTGCAAAGTAGGCTTACCTGGCAGAAGTATATCATCAGTAAGTACATAAATCTGAATATATTATTTGTTAATTTGCATACTTTGCCATGAAATGAGTAGCAGCAGTAAAGCACCATTGCTAGAACGGCACATTCCTCACTCACTAGATGTAATTAGTGTACACTCAAATCTTCCCAAACTAAAGATAAATGGTCTTTTGATGTAATTTAAGAACTGGCATGGACACAGGACATCCATTTCCATTGTTTCTCTAAGAACAATAGACATTTTGAGTGGAAAACAAAAAAAAATCTAATATCAGAAAAATAAATTGATTTTTTTTTGGGGGGGGGTGTGAAACTGAATTTGTGTGTGGGCCAGGGCTCTCAAAGTAGCTCTCATGCTAGAAAAGGTTGGAGAATCCTGGTCTAGAGGTACAAATAGTTGAAAGACAGAAGACAAGAGAATCAGAGTGACAAAAGTGTGAAGTCAAATCTTAATCAATTGATTCCTGTGTCAAGGGTACATCTTCAGCATCAGGATTCAAATCCACCAACAAATTGCTTATTCAGACACCAAGATTTCTCTACAAAAAAACATTAACTTGGTTGCAACCACTTTTTACTGTGTGGTTCGACATCTCTTTGTAATGGATACTCCACATTACAATTCCCCTTGTAGAACATAAGTTCACATTTGGCAGAGCATGTAGGTGGTCAACGTGATAAGCAAACTTGTCTGAGACCTGAAGACTGAAGTTTGTTCCCAGAGCAAACATGGGGCTCTCCACGCATAGGCTTTAGTTCAGTGGGCTAACAGTCTTGGGACTGTAAAAGTAAATCAGGTTTGATACCTGGTCGGCCATCATGGTGAAAATGTCACGAGCATCGAGTCAGCAGAATGACCAACAGTAGGGTTGGCAAAACACACAAAGCACCCTTTACACACACTTCAAAAGGCCAATAAGGGAGAGGGATGGCACAAATATAGCCTTCTAGTTATTTCACTGCTACAAGTTTCCTGCTCTGTTATTGAGTTAGATGACGCAACTCTTTCCCATTCATTTGGAATTGTGGCCTGCAGATTTGCGCTACATAGCTCAATCTACAAAACAGGTGGTGTGGAATCCCTTAAGGTATGGAAACTACTAGCAAACGTACACTCTGGGATGAACTACTGGTGATGCTTTAATCATTGGGTATTAGAGGTTTTCAGTGCCTTTATCAAAGATCTAGTGTCACAAACTCTGGGCTTTCCCCATTCTAGCCCACATCAGTCAGCTATCTGGAGTATGGCCTCTGGTCTACCACTAAGCCAATACTCGCCTCTCTCCTCCTTCCTCAGCCCTGACTGCCTCTGCAACCTAAGAAACCAACCTGCTTCAAGAGTCGTTGTCAACAACAACAATACCAGCTTAGACATCAAAGGCCATTACATATGGTATGAAATATCTGAACTTTACCAGCACAGCAACCCCATGAGTTTATCAAATAAAGGACCTAGTTGTTCTGTTTCACAACATTTCCCCCTTTGTACCAGATGAACATAACTCAGGTCTCAAGTGTTTTCCTCAAACTTCAGCCAGAGTAAAGTTTAGGCTACAAAATCAAACACAATCATCTAAGTAGGCTAATGAACAGCTCAGGGCATCGACAAGCACTGGGTTCTGGTTGTGTGAAAGGATTTCAGACACATCAAGAACAAGAGTAGCCTGTGTGCTGAGCATCAGTTTTGTTGGTGATGGTGAGTGCGTATTCCCTCGAGGGTAGCATCTGAAACACTACCAGGCAGGCAGCACCCCATGGCCAAGAGCCAACACACAAGAAAGTGCAAAGATAAGAGGGGGCCTCATGCAAAACTCAGTTTGGTAAACTTGTCACTGTGGGGAATGTAATCATGAATAGGCTGCATGATAGTTATGTAAGCCTTGTAAAAAAAAAGTATACTATAACCTACTTAGAATCACATAGTCAGGATGCTTTTGATGGACATGACTAGTAATAAGGAGTACACTAACACATGCATTACTACTGAAAAGTAGTATGACCTTGTTGGTACAGAAAATCATGCTGCAGCAGACGTTCAACAGTTGCCTGACAGTCCTCTGCAAGTCCCATTTGCTGCGGAAATCTGCCAACTCCCTAAAATCGAAGTTCCATAATAGGCCCCACTGACGACGACCCCCCCCCTCCCCAATACTTAGGCCTTCCCGGACGGCGAATCTAAATTGTTTGTGGATTTCGACGGAATCCCCCAAGTGCAGGTTTTACCATTGTCAGCCCATAAATTATTGTTCAGTCCGTGCGTTTGGGATTGGTGAGAAACCGGTTGTGAATTAGCTGTCGAATACACACGACTTCTCCGGTAGTCTGTTAGTCTAGAACACAAAGAGAGTCAGGCCCTGATAAAGTTTGTGATAATGGCTAGAACAATGGGGTAAAAATTCATTTCCTTGCCTATTAAATTAAATGTGCATGATGGAAAAACGATAATAAAATGTGTCGAACCGTGTAAAAAAATGTACATTGCTTATGTTCATGTTCACGGGGTTCAACGCGACAGAAGAGGGTGGGGGGAAGGAATTTACTGCCAAATGTGAAATAAACAGAGTGGAAAATGTTGAGGAGCACATAACTTGGAATTGAGATAAATTAGATCGTACGTGTATTATAAAATAAATGTAAAATATAAAAACAGCCTATTTGACCCAGAAAATAGAGGCATGCATGTGTGCCTTTCTGGGCGCAACTTTCCTCTACCCCACAAAGTTTTCCACTAAATATTTAACCAAATTTCGAACCGTCTAAAAAAAAAACATTTCGTTTGTTATTCCAAAAAAATATTGATACAGAAATGCCAGTAGCATCACTACAATGACTTAGCCGTTCGAACTGGCATGTTAGTTTACTTTTAAAACTTGACAATGTTGTCCAAAGTGAACAAAGAAGTAACGTTATTTTCCGACAAGCCTGCAAGTAAGCTGGCGTTACTGCCCAACTGCTGCATGCTCGCTCCCATGGCCCAGGCCGGACAAAAATTCAAGACCCCGTTTTCTCCGGGAGTGCTACTCACACAACTCATTATTATTAGTATTATTGTTATTATTCGCTAAAGTTACACAATGCCCCCGCCAAACATATGCCGGTCAATATCATATCGTTCACAAATATACAGTGTGTGATGTGGTGTATTTACCTTTCAGTAACCTATTTAATTATGTAGCATCCAACAGGGGGGGGACAACGCTTGTAGAGAGAAAAACAAAGTTGGGGATAGATTCCCTCTCTGTGCTCCGGACTGTAAATGAAGAGCGAACGACGATATCGTGTCCTCCCAAACCCTTATTGGTTCGTTATAGAGTCCACGTCAGGAAAATGAGACAACGTTTCCAAATAGCTTCATCACTCTTGTGATATCTCAATCGATTATTTTAGTTGCGACAATTGTAACCATTTTATCCTCCGAGTAGACATGTTAACAGCCTCCACAATTGTCGGTTCCAAAAGAGTATCCCTCCGCGGCTTACGAGGATCGTAAAAACACCAGTGGTGTCCGATTTCAAACGCCCTACAACTAAAAACTGCCGTTTTCAATAAACATCCAGTAACACATCGATATGGAGATAAACTAAAATGCTGTACGGCATCAGTGTTATTGTCGATGCATTAAAATGAAATCTTTTTTAAATCGCAAACCATGAGAACTACGTCAATTTGCGGAGGGAGACTGCGGAAAACCGAATAGTGGCAGACCAGAAACAGTGTGAGATGGAACGATAATACAGCAGACGCACAACCAATGGTATGCCACGAGAATCTGATTGACAGTAAGAAAGTCCAAATATATATCGACATTGTTCGTTGGGCCTGCCTCCAAGGTTACCCCATCATGGACCCGCTATGGTCAGTGTTATGGACAGCATTTCATTTTAATAATGTGTTTAACTGCAATAACAATGCATGATGCAGTTATTGGTAAAGGCTGAACTTGAAAACCATTGCAAAATATGTATCCTCATATTAGGTACATCAACAAGCCGTACATATATCCTATTTGCACAGGGCCTATACAATTCAGTCACAAATTCTGTAAAAACAGCAACAACAAAACATGAATATAGGCTACTAAGATAATGCATGAAGGTTACTAGTATCCTAATCCATTTAGACCTAATGTGATCTACCAGCCCACCCTATCCTCCAACAAAAGAGTATTGCAGATTTAAGCACATAGATAGTATCTGTTAATAATAATCTAGCCTACCAGTATTAACATTTATTTTACACAAAATAATTCGAGGGGGCAGATCAGGGGTCAGGATTTCTGCATGTGTGTGTGTGTTTGTGTGTGTGTGTACGTGTTTGTGTGTGTGTCACTCCAAAGGCAGCATTGGACAAATGGCTCCACCTCAGTGGTGTGAAAGTGTGGTTAAAGAGGGGGTTTAAAAGTACAGGATACAGCAGCATTTGCCTTTTATATTGATCCTTTGTGAGAACAGCTTGTGAGCTAAGAAGTGTTCATCTAAGTATGTAACAAAAAAATCTGATAAGGTTCACCGGGAGAGAATAGTGCACAGTGTTTTCTTCTGCAACCGATCTGGACCTGAAACAGAGGACTAACCATCCCTGGTGGCCCTAGCTTATGACTCAATATACATTGGGAGGTGAGGAATTAGTGGACAAGACCACAACAAGAATGTGTAGCGTGGGGGCAGGGAAACTGTATGGGCAGCAACATATGCCATGTGTTATAGAGAAAGGGAAAGGAGTGCATATAACAGGAACATGTGTTATTACTGTTCTATTACACTGTGATTGGTTAGTATAGACAGACACCTTTTCTCCATTTGGGAGGAGGATGATACATTTGTTTGACTGACAAGATTGAGATTATTTTATTTGAAGTGCGTCTCATTTCCTATTTCTTAGGTTTTTGGACCCCGTTTGTATGGTTGAGACATGTGTCACTATAAGCCCACTATGGTAAGCCCACTATGGTAAACCCACTAATGGTGTTAGCCGTTGGCTTAAATCCAAAATCCCTGTCAACATTATTTGTGTCCATCAGTAGTATAATGAAATGGAAGTTTGGATGATTGTAGCGTTCCCTCCACAGGGGCAAGTAGTCTGTTATGAATTGTATGAATGCACCAAGGCTTCATCAGTTGAGGGGGGGGTCGGGCACTGAGTAACAGCTGGGTCTGACATGAAGTGTGTATTGTATAAAGGAGTGTGTGTGTGTGTGTGTGTGTGTGTGTGTGTGTGTGTGTGTGTGTGTGTGTGTGTGTGTGTGTGTGTGTGTGTGTGTGTGTGTGTGTGTGTGTGTGTGTGTGTGTGTGTGTGTGTGTGTGTGTGTGTGTGTGTGTGTGTGTGTGTGTGTGTGTGTGAGAAAAGGGCAAAAGAGCGCCTGGTTTTCCGCTATGGTTTTGAGGGAATGGCAAGTAAATACAGACTCTGGACCTGGTTCTTGTGAGACAGGTTTTTCAGTGGTAAAATAAACAAGCACAGCATGTGTCTGTGGCTCATGTTAGTTTTTGTGTGTTTGTGTGTGTGTTTATGTGTTTCAAAAGAAAGAAAATAAAATTCAGTGGTATTGAGTTGAGCTACATCTGCCCCAGCCTTCACAAGTGTACAGAGCGCACCACATGTGTGGCTTCAAAAAACAAGGGTGAGATGTTCACTTCGTTTCCTGACCTGCTCTTTCCTCCCTCACCTCGTTTCTACTATTCTGCTGTTGTAATGATTTTTTATGTCGATTCGAAGTTGATGTCATTGCTGTCATACATTTGTATCTACGCTGTGTTTTTTCCTCCCCTCTCAGCTATGAGCAGTTTATGATAAAAGGTTACTATGTCCTAGATTTACTAGGCTTTTTTGCACCTGTGGAAAGGTCTTACCACTTCTTCTGTAAAAGCGTGAAATTCTGTTTTATATAGGTATTGCCATCTTTGCACTGTAGCATTGTACGGTGGTGTGGTTTACCTATAGGCCTACGCAAAGTATGAAAAGCTATTTTAAGCGTGGAACCCCATCCTCCTAACCCTAAAGCACCCTCTCTTCCACCCACACTTTCCTGGGCTCCCTCTCTCTACAGTTGTACAGCTCCCCTTTCTTAGCAGGTAGGCCCCGTGCAGCCACCCACGCATCAGGTACAGTGTGCAAAACCTGGGGCTTCCTGTTATGACTATGGTTTCCTGTTTCCTGTAACAAATACAACAAACACCCAATAGTGCAGATCTGGGACCAGCTTGCCATAATTACTGCCCAAATAAATTATCACAAGAAAAAAACATAAAACTGATCTTAGATCAGTGGAGACGGGCAACTTAATTCTAAAGCAACAAAATTACTTCTGTGGCGATGTTTGGAAAGAGGTGTTGTTGCCATAATATGCAAGCGAACGATAGAGAGATAGAAAGAGATGAAGATGGGTGGGGGTTGAAGGCTATGTAAGGAGAGAGAGTGAGGGGGGGGATTAGGGGTGCCAAGGGAGCACTGAAGCAACAATAACAGCAGTGTGTCTGCCCGTGGGTGAAGTTACTGCTTGCCAAAAATATAAAATAACATCCTTCGTGCTCAATGACACATATGCTGCCATTGCATCCCCCCCGCCAGGCTACCTCTTGCTCTTTTTCTCTCCATACTGCTCTCTTTTTCTCTCCCTCTCAAGCTCAACGGGGGTCATAAGAATCACCGTTAACCAGCATGCATCTCTCTTGCTCCCCGTAGCGGGTCTGGCTTGTACCATGCTGTGTGTTTGGTGATGATGTACGTTAATCACTGTTTAACAACAACCACACCCTTCACTCTCTGACAGAGACAACATTCTGTCATGACAATAGACAAAAGCATTCATCTATTTTTCATTTATCCATCTAAGCATTCATGCATAGGCCTATTCACCCTCTAATGGTGGACCCCCATTACCCTTTCCTGTTTTCACAGAACGTGATTAGAGGTGCAATATACCTCTCTCTACTCTTCTCTGTCTCTCTTTTCCACTTGCTTTTTCCTCATCTTCCCCTCCCCCCTTTCTTGCAGATTGGAATTCATTAGCAATCAAAGAGCTACTGACGAACGCAGGATCTTAATTACCCTCTAATTTGCATATTTGCATATTAATGACTGCAGACTTTGCTGTTTTACTGCCGCAGTGGCTTAGAGCAACCCACCCCCCCCATAGCCCCCCCTCCTCTCTAAGTTCTAGAATTACCCCCACCACACAAACGTGTGCACACACACACAGACTTATATACAAAAACCTGCACACACTCTGCTAGAATCTGAGCTCTTTAAAGCTTTAGACTTATCCCCAACACACTCATACACTCACACGCTCAAGCATGAGTGTACACACAAAACTTACACAGTCAACATCCTTAGCACATATGTAAGATCGGCTGTGGGGAATTTGTTCACTCTACTGAAGTGGCCTTTGAAGGGATATGATACAATTGTTTTTAGACACTAATCTAAGGTCAGGTTTGCTGTTTCCCCTCTTGGTAAGCTGGTCCTAGATCTGTGCTTGAGGGCAACTTCTACCCTGAGCGCCTCTGAATTGCTATACTTCCCCCTAGTGGTATCATGAGTGTTTTACCACAATGTAGCAAACAGTTGCAAAAATATTGCTACCGAAACAAGAGTTTATTTTACAGATTCAGGTAGGTCCCTCCCCGTTTCATTCCTAGTGAATACACCCCAGGATACCGGTAGTTCATGTCATGCCATAAAAGAAAATCCCTTTAGAATTTGCTTTCAATAGTTTTATAGAAAATAAGGAGACTGTGTTCCGTTGTGACAATACATATAATTTTTTGACAATTATGGCATGAAAACATTTTTAATGTTTTTGACATGGTACAAAACATCCATAGTTTTAAACCATTGTTGAGAAGAAATACACAAAGAGAAGCAAAGAAATCAGTGAAAGGCCCTCGACCACCCCAGGACACAGAAACGCACTTATTTTATGGCAGATCCATGCCCTGCTGTATACTAAGTGTACAAAACATGAAGAACTCATGCTCTTTCCATGACAGACTGACCAGGTGAATCCAGGTGAAAGCTATGATCCCTTACTGATGTCACTTGTTAAATCCACTTCAATCCGTGTAGATGACGTTTCAAGTACCTTGGTGTTCACATCACCAATAAACTATCATGGTCCAAACTCACCAAGAAAGTAATGAAGAGAGCACGACAACGCCTTTTCCCCCTCAGGAGATTTGGCATAGGTCCCGCGATCCTAAAAAAGTGACTGACTGTAAGGCGCTATAGAGGGTAGTACATACAGCCCAGTACATCACTGGGTTCCTGCCTCCAGGACCTATATATACTAATCGATGTCAGAGGAAGGCCCAAAAAATTGTCAAAGACTCCAGTCATCCAAGTCATAGACTGTGCTCTCTGCTACCACATGGCAAGCGGTACCGGAGCACCAAGTCTAGGTCCAAAAGTCTCCTTAACAGCTTCAACTCCCAAGCCATAAGACTGCTGAACAATTAATCAAATGGCTACCCAGATTATTTGCATTGACACCCCCCACCTTTGTTTTTACAACTGCTGCCACTCACTGTTTATTATCTATGCATAGTCACTTTACCCCTACCTACATGTACAAATTACTTCGACTAAGCTGTACCCCCACACATTGACTCGGTACCGGTACCCCCTGTACATAGCCTCATTATTGTTATTTTGTATCATTTAAAAAATTTAATTAACTTTATTTATTCAGCGCATGTGACAAATACAATTGGATTGTTTTGAAGGGGAGGTGACAGGTTACAGAAAGATTTTTAAACCTTGAGACAATTGAGACATGGATAGTGTATGTGTGGCATTCAGAGTGTGAATGGTAATGACAAAAGGTTTGAGAGCCTTTGAACGGGGTATGGTAATAAGTGCCAGATGCACCGGTTTGTGTTAAGAACTGCAACGTTGCTGGGTTTTTCACACTCAACAGTTTGTTTATCAAGAATGGTCCACCACCCAAACATGGGCCAGCATCCTTGTAGAGACCATGCCACAATGAATTGAGGCCGTTCTGAAGGATAAAAAGAGGGTGCAATTCAATATTAGAAAGGTGTTCTTAATGTTTTGTACACTCAAGTGTATATTACGACAGTGTTTCCCAACTCCAGTCATCGAGTACCCACAACCCTCAATGAGTTGAATCAGGTGAGTTTGTCCGGGGCTACAACAAACATGTGTACTGTTGGGGGTACTTGAGGACAGGACATGGGAAACACGATTAGGAGATATAAATTACTCTGGTTAAGGTGTGTTCATCTCCCAACACTGGTCAGGCACGCATCTCTCCTACAGCCAAAGGGATGGAGGGAGCCTGGCCAGGACACAGACACTAGGGCTGCATCTCAATAGTGTAATGGAATCCTCTTCTAGTATAATTTCCTTTAACTTCACTAATGTGAAATAATTGGACAGGATGCCATCCCACATCTCATTGACAAACACTCACTCAAACTGCCGAAAGAGAAAAATAAAAACTGATGTACAGCATGCGTATAAGCTTAACATATCTGAATATCAGAGGAGGCTGGTTGGAGGAGCTTTAGGAGGGGCTCATTGTATTGGCTGGAATTAAATGGAACCGAGTCAAACATGTGGTTTCCATATGTTTATTACCGTTCCATGAATTCCATTCCAGACATTACAATGAGCCGATACTCCTATAGCTCCCCCCACCAGCCTCTGTGGAATATGCATTCACAGAGATGTGAAGACATACAATGTACCTGTATGTCAATACATATGAGTAACTCCTAATCATGATTGTAACAATACCTATGGCCTGGCAAAAAATATCAATATACACTGCAGCGGTGGCCAATGTTTGGGTTATTGCTCGTACAGAGTGATTGATAAATGTAATTGAAAAGCAAAATAAGATGATCTTGGGAAAATAGATGAAGTGCAGTTGTGTTTACATACTCAGGAAGCTGAAATAGGTCTCGCTTAGTTTGTGATGTCAAGTATCCAGATTTCTTTATTTCTAAAACAAGGCGTATATTTCTGCGTAACCTCTGATCAAATGGTTCTGGTGTTACAGCAATGCAAAATAGTGCCTTCAGAAAGAACCCACACCCCTTGACTTTTTCCACGGTGGGTTTAAAATAGATTTGTCATTGAGCTACACAAAACACCGTTGTCAAAGTGGAAGAAATGCATTTTGTTTTGTTGTTGAGTATTCAACCGAGTCAAATACATGTTAGTCACCTTTGGCAGCATTTACAGCTGTGAGTCTTTCTGGGTAAGTCTAAGAGCTTTGCCACCTGGATTGTACAATACTTTCCCATTAATTAAAAAAATAAGTGGGTTAATCACCACGAGACAGCCATTTAAGTCTTGCCATAGAGTTAAGATGAGTCAAGTCAAAACTAGGACACCCAGGAACATTCAATGTCATCTTGGTATGCAGCTCCAGTGTAGATTTTGCCGTGTTTTAGGTTACTGTCCTGCTGAAAGGTGAATTTGTCTCCCAATGTCTTTTTGAAAGCAGACAAGGGGTTCCTTTAGGATTTGTACATGCTTAGCTATATTCTGTTTCTTTTTAGCCTAAATATATATATAAAAAAATAAGGCCTTTTTGACAACAAGCAGCCACCATGCTTGAAAATGTGAAGTGGCACTCTGATGTGGTTTCCCCCAAACATAACACTTTGTACTCAACAAAAAGTACATTCTTTGCCACTTTGGCAATATTACTTTAGTGCCTCACTGATAATAGGATGCATGTTTGGAATATTTAATTCTGTAGAGGCTTCTCTCATGTTAATCTCAGTTCTTTGATCGTCATTTAAAATTTAAAAAACACCATTGGCAAGGGTGTAACACATGAGTCAAGATATTTCAGCTTTTCATTTTTAATACATTGAGAAACAATTCCACTGACATTATGGGGTATTGTGTGACAAGTGACAAAATCTCAATTTACTCCATTTTAAATTCAGGGATGTGAATATTTTCTGAAGGCACTGTAGACAAATGTCAAAACTTGGTGCCAACTGTGTAGATTGTGAGTTAAGAGTTCACCGCATAGGTTTATCTAAAGCCTCTACCTCTGACCAGGCCCATTTTACACCTTAGGTCTGCTCGTCCAGGGTAATGAAGCTCCCTGATGCCACACTTGATACTGCAGACAGCCAGACCGCTTTGACGGTCTGATAGGGGAATCTGACAGTGAGGGGTTGCCCTAACCTCACCATTGAAGCAATGTTGATTACGGTTGAAACTGTGGGCTTATTTCTGACAGGAGAGAGACTGACTAGGGCCAGTTCATACCAGGATCACCTGAGAGGAAAGGTGGCTGACAAGGAAGTGTGTTTGTATACATGTGGTTGGAGGCTGCTTGCGTCCACAGGCCACTGAATGCGCGTCTCGTCTGCAGTGCATGTGGGAGTGCTGGGTTGGTTCAGCCCCATGGTTTTACAGAGCCAGCCAGCAAAGTCCACCTCTACCTCAGAGCGCTTGATAAACATGTGTTTCTGAAACAGAGACCATTGGCTCAGTACAAAACTACATCCGTGGCATCAGCATGTCAATAAAATCTGTCCAATTTCCCAGGTTATTATAAGTCAGGCAGTTGATAAGCACAAAACTCACCATCAGCATCTTCAGGTCAGCCCGGTCTTTTGGTTTCTTCATGAGACTGAAGCACAAGAAAATCATAGTAGTCAGATCTAACAAAGCAGTTAGATCTAATGACTAATGCTGAGGACCACTTTGGAAACAAGTGTGACAGTACTCGTACCCATATACACCAGTTGAAAATTGCAGATTTGGGCCCTGATGTGCACCTAAAATTGGAACAGTGGCTGTACAGGAACATGCTATAAATGACAGAGCTCAGGCTCTGCACTTCAGTGCTGTAGGGGTTTGGCTGACAGCCTTTATGAACTTGAGCACCGCACGCGACAAGGAGTCGCCCCCATCCCTCCCACTAATTTGGCAACTTTTCAACAATGCTTTGTCCGAGTGAGGGAAATGCTGTAAATTAAGACTATTTTGAAAGATGAGACATTGAGGATTACCATCTTTGATGTCATGCAAGCAGGCCAAACACCCCTAAGTCCAAATGTGCAATTCCCATTTATTCCCGTATCAAACTCATGTCATATACAGTATCAACGTTTAATGACCATCTTTGATATACAGTGGTAAGAGGAGTGTCATTACCCAGGGTGGTTCTGAACAGAACGAGCCTGTTGTAGAGAACTCATTGCGGAACACGCACGCATGACTGTTAAGCGCACCAAAATTACCATTGGTGCCTCAATTGCCTTGCGAAAGCCTAAAACTTTATTTTATAACTTAACTGTGCACACACTTGAGGTTTGTGGCCACTTGAACACCAGTTAGTCCTCTTTCAAACCCTTGCAAAATATATCTATTTCATAGATGATGCATGATGCATGATGCATATATTCTTATATTACTGAATGTATCCAGAGTATTTCGGCAAATCTGCCGAAAAGTACAATAAAAGGTCAAATGCAAAATCAAAGTGTATTGTTTGGACTCAGTCTTGTCAGGTGAACCTTTGTGTCCTCAACTCATCTAATAACGGTCCAATACTCTCCACTGTTCCCTTTTAATTGCTACCATGCTTATGCATTTCACATTTCTGCAACAAACATGTCAATTTAGCCCCATCCATATAGGCCAATTCCCTCGAGTGTAAAGGGTTAAGCGCCATCCTCTGGGAATTTATTGCATCTCGTTGTATACGTTTTTACCCAAATAAATTAAATTCAATAAATCAAGACATTGTATTCTTTAAATCATTTAGACTGAGGGAGACTCACCAACTAGTCACAAAGTCATGGAAATCAGAAGTGAAAACTCCATGGGGCAGTTTGGGGGGAGGCTGGAACAGGATTAACAGAATAAAAACAGCCCATCTATACACTATGCCTTGGATATAGAGTCGGTCATAACTTAGTACCAAACGGTCTATTACAATAATTTGTATTCTATGGCCATGAGGGGGTGGTCTCCTCAGCAATGCTCACCTCGTTGACAATGTAGTTCAGCAGCTCAAAAGATGGCCATCACAGGCCCATCGCCTGCAAGACAGTGAAACAGATCAATTGTACAAATAACTTCATTCTAACCATCTGGAGGAGAAACTGTTCTCTCTGCTGGCAGGTCTGCCCCCGGGGGTTCCGGGTGAGGTGCTGCTGTGCATGTCTCCCTCGGACCCATCCATGATGGGCCGTCCGAAGATAGTCTCCAACTCCTTGGCGTCAGGAGGGGGTATCGGCCGATAGACAGCTCCACCAGAGACAGGCCCATACTCCACACGTCAGACTGAACAGAGTAGTGGGTGCCCTGCAATCGCTCCGGCTGTTGGTTAGAGACAGATAAATGGATTACACAGAGACATGTAGGAGCGTGTTCCCACGAAGGAGTTGGCCATGGAGTCTATGAGCTGTCCACTCACACAGCTTGATCTCCCCACGAGAGTTCACCAGGATATTAGAGGGCTTCACATCTGGGGGACAGATGGGATGTCAGTGAGCGTGGGCAACTACATACAAAACAGATCTAACGACAACTATACAGTAGTAAGTAAAACAAACTGCAAAACAAATCAACGTGTACCTCTGTGCATGATCTGGTGTTTCTCGTAGATAGGTTCTCAGAGGGTTAGCCTGTGACGACAAAACGTTTTGGGGTAAGTCTCAAAAATACATAAAATATAAAAGGCAATGGAAAGCTAGGCATCTGACTGGCACCATCTTTAGGCTATGTAGCTGGTACTCACAGCAATGCTGACTTTCCCTAGGATCTCCTCAGGGATCCTCTTGGCCTTCTTCAGCACCCGGTCCAGGGAGCCCCCATCCTGTAGGGAGAGAGGAGAGCCACTCACAACCACCGCACTGCCATACGGCAGCAGTAGGGCAAGGTTCGAGTACCTGCATTACATTTGCAACTCCACCATCTTCCCCTACTCCCGCAAAATATTTCCCTTGCTCTTGAAAGGCACTCAAACCCCCCCCCACCATGTGTTCCATGCAGATGCTGATTTCTCCGTCGCTGTAGAAGGCCCCGTAGAAACTAACTATGTAGGGCGAGTAGCAACTAAGGGAGACAGAGCAGGTGGGGGGGGGGGGTTACAAACAGGGGAATAGCCTTATTTAACTCAGATTTGACTAAATTATTGATACATCCCTAACAGTGAATTAAACATTTAACATTGTTGAGTACTACATTTGTATATTTTAAGTTAAATCACAACAAAAGCAGCACCTGTAGCTCTCTGATGATCTGGTTTCTGATGGCTGGCTTGATCTCCAGATGGATCAGCTAAGGAGAGGGAGGGATGAATACAATACAAAATCTAAACAGCTGTGTCTCATGACTAGTAGCCAATGCTGGTTTTGATGCGGTGGAAGTCATCGCTTTAACTTTCTGGGTAAGGAAAGCCTCCAAGCGCTTCTTCTGCTGCTCAGACTCTTCCAGCTTCTTCTGTAGGGCCTCCAGGTTAGCCCTGAGAGGGAGGGATGGAGGATGAGTTAGCTCACGGTTAAGACTTTGAAAGTAGAGGGGGACTTGAAGTGCATCTGTTGAACAGTAGCCAGCTGGCTAAGCAATTATACTTACTCTGAGGCAGCAGAGATGGTCGTAGAGGTGGACGAATACTCCCTCACCAGTGGGAGTGATGTTTAGGGGCGCTGGTCTTCTTTTGGGGGCCATGTTTGAGAATAATTTGATCGCCAAATAAAGCTTCTCCTAAACAGCGTAAAGCTTATTGATCCCAAATTGCCATCTGATGAGCAAACAATCCAAAAATCCACCTGACTGCCTAGCTATCAAACTAGCCTGTGAATCTATCAAATCAAAACAGGTGACAAGGTGGTTAGCTAGCTAAGCTGTCTGTTATCTGGTCTAATTCACCAAGCTAATTTGTTAACTTTAAAATGGCTGGATAAATTAGCTAATTGGCATACAGGCACTAGCTAGCAAGCTAACATTATGGTAACAAAGCAATATCTATTAAGACAAGTAACGTTAGCTAACTTGTAAATAATTCTCCAAGTCGGGGTTAAAAAGAAAAACCTCTGGACACTACGCTGACAGACACAGCAAACCATGCCACAGCTTGCATTGATGTGCCATCCTGGATGAGCTGCACTACCTCAGCCACTTGTGTGGGTTGTAGACTCAGCCTCATGCTACCACTAGAGCGAAAGCGCCGCCAGCATTCAAAAGTGACCAAAATATCAACCAGGAAGCATAGGAACTGAGAAGTGGTCTGGTCACCACCTGCAGAACCACTCCTTTATTGGGAGTGTCTTTGTAATTGCCTATAATTTCCACCTGTTGTCATGTTTTGTCATATATTGTCTTGTCCTTGTGCTTTCCCTTCTGTTCGTTTCCCCCTGCTGGTCTTATTAGGTTCGTTCCCTTTTTCTATCCCTCTCTCTCCCCTCCCTCTCTCTCTTCTCTCTATCGTTCCGTTCCTGCTCCCAGCTGTTCCTCATTCTCCTAACTCACTCATTTACTCTTTTCACACCTGTCCCCTATTTTGCCCTCTGATTAGAGCCCTATTTCTCCCCTTGTTTTCCGCTTCTGTCCTTGTCGGATCCTTGTATGATGTTCGCTGTTCTGTGTCCTTGTCTCGCCCTGTCGTGTTTTGTCTCCTTCAGATGCTGCGTGTGAGCAGGTGTCTTAGTCTGCTACGGTCGGTGCCTTCCCGAAGCAACCTGCAGTCAATGGTCGAGTCTCCAGTCTGTCCTCGTTACTACGAGTGGATTTAAGTTTTTTCCTGTTTTGTTTTCTTCTTGATTTTTCCAGGAGTATTACTTTTGTCATATACTGGAATAAAGACTCTGTTTTCGTTAAGTCGCTTTTGGGTCCTCATTCACCAGCATAACAGAAGGATCCGACCAAGAATGGACCCAGCGACTACGGATTCTCGTAATACTGCCGTCGAGATCCAGGGAGCTATGCTCGGCAGACACGAGCAGGAATTGTCTGCTGCTCGTCATGCCGTTGAGACCCTGGCCGCTCAGGTTTCCGACCTCTCTGGACAGTTCCAGAGTCTTCGTCTCGTGCCACCAGCTACTTCCTGGTCTGCCGAGTCTCCGGAACCTAGGGTTAATAACCCACCTTGTTACTCCGGGCAGCCCACTGAGTGCCGCTCCTTTCTCACCCAGTGTGATATTGTGTTCTCTCTCCAACCCAACACATACTCAAGAGAGAGAGCTCGGGTTGCTTACGTCATATCACTCCTTACTGGCCGGGCTCGAGAGTGGGGCACAGCTATCTGGGAGGCAAGGGCTGATTGTTCTAACAATTACCTGAACTTTAAAGAGGAGATGATACGGGTTTTTGATCGTTCAGTTTTTGGTAGGGAGGCTTCTAGGGCCCTGGCTTCCCTATGTCAAGGTGATCGATCCATAACGGATTACTCTATAGAGTTTCGCACTCTTGCTGCCTCTAGTGACTGGAACGAGCCGGCGCTGCTCGCTCGTTTTCTGGATGGACTCCACGCCGAGGTTATGGATGAGATTCTCTCCCAGGATGTTCCTTCCAGTGTGGACTCTTTGATTGCACTCGCCATCCGCATAGAACGACGGGTAGATCTTCGTCACCGAGCTCGTGGAAGAGAGCTCGCGTTAACGGTGTTCCCCCTCTCCGCATCGCAACCATCTCCTCCCTCCGGCTCAGAGACTGAGCCCATGCAGCTGGGAGGTATTCGCATCTCGACTAAGGAGAGGGAACGGAGGATCACCAACCGCCTGTGCCTCTATTGCGGTTTTTCTGGACATTTTGTCAATTCATGTCCAGTAAAAGGCCAGAGCTCATCAGTAAGCGGAGGGCTACTGGTGAGCGCTACTACTCAGGTCTCTCCATCAAGATCCGGTACTACTATGTCGGTCCATCTACGCTGGACCGGTTCGGCTGCTTCATGCAGTGCCTTGATAGACTCTGGGGCTGAGGGTTGTTTTATGGACGAAGCATGGGCTCGGAAACATGACATTCCTCTCAGAGAGTTAGGGAAGGCCACGCCCATGTTCGCCTTAGATGGTAGTCATCTCCCCAGTATCAGATATGAGACACTACCTTTAACCCTCACAGTATCTGGTAACCACAGTGAGACTATTTCCTTTTTGATTTTTCGTTCACCTTTTACACCTGTTGTTTTGGGTCATCCCTGGCTAGTATGTCATAATCCTTCTATTAATTGGTCTAGTAATTCTATCCTATCCTGGAACGTTTCTTGTCATGTGAAGTGTTTAATGTCTGCTATCCCTCCTGTTTCTTCTGTCCCCTCTTCTCAGGAGGAACCTGGTGATTTGACAGGAGTGCCGGAGGAATATCATCATCTGTGCACGGTCTTCAGTCGGTCCAGAGCCAACTCCCTTCCTCCTCACCGGTCGTATGATTGTAGTATTGATCTCCTTCCGGGGACCACTCCCCCTCGGGGTAGACTATACTCTCTGTCGGCTCCCGAACGTAAGGCTCTCGAGGATTATTTGTCTGTTTCCCTTGACGCCGGCACCGTAGTGCCTTCTTCCTCTCCTGCCGGAGCGGGTTTTTTTTTGTTAAGAAGAAGGACGGTACTCTGCGCCCCTGCGTGGATTATCGAGGGCTGAATGACATAACGGTTAAGAATCGTTATCCGCTTCCCCTTATGTCATCAGCCTTCGAGATTCTGCAGGGAGCCAGGTTCTTTACTAAGTTAGACCTTCGTAATGCTTACCATCTCGTGCGCATCAGAGAGGGGGACGAGTGGAAAACGGCGTTTAACACTCCGTTAGGGCATTTTGAGTACCGGGTTCTGCCGTTTGGTCTCGCTAATGCTCCAGCTGTTTTTCAGGCATTAGTTAATGATGTACTGAGAGACATGCTGAACATCTTTGTTTTTGTCTACCTTGACGATATTCTGATTTTTTCACCGTCACTCGAGATTCATGTTCAGCACGTTCGACGTGTACTCCAGCGCCTTTTAGAGAATTGTCTCTACGTGAAGGCTGAGAAGTGCGCCATTCATGTCTCCTCCGTCACTTTTCTCGGTTCTGTTATTTCCGCTGAAGGTATTCAGATGGATCCCGCTAAGGTCCAGGCTGTCAGTGATTGGCCCGTTCCAAGGTCACGTGTCGAGTTGCAGCGTTTTCTAGGTTTCGCTAATTTCTATCGGCGTTTCATTCGTAATTTTGGTCAAGTTGCTGCCCCTCTCACAGCTCTTACTTCTGTCAAGACGTGCTTTAAGTGGTCCGGTTCCGCCCAGGGAGCTTTTGATCTCCTCAAGAAGCGTTTTACGTCCGCTCCTATCCTCGTTACTCCTGACGTCACTAAACAATTCATTGTCGAGGTTGACGCTTCAGAGGTGGGCGTGGGAGCCATTCTATCCCAGCACTTCCAGTCTGACGATAAGGTTCATCCTTGCGCTTATTTTTCTCATCGCCTGTCGCCATCGGAACGCAACTATGATGTGGGTAACCGCGAAATGCTCGCCATCCGTTTAGCTCTTGGCGAATGGCGACAGTGGTTGGAGGGGGCGACCGTTCCTTTGTCGTTTGGACTGACCATAAGAACCTTGAGTACATCCGTTCTGCCAAACGACTTAATGCACGTCAAGCTCGTTGGGCGTTGTTTTTCGCTCGTTTCGAGTTTGTGATTTCTTATCGCCCGGGTAATAAGAACACCAAGCCTGATGCCTTATCCCGTCTCTTTAGTTCTTCTGTGGCTTCTACTGATCCCGAGGAGATTCTTCCTTATGGGCGTGTTGTCGGGTTGACAGTCTGGGGAATTGAGAGACAGGTTAAGCAAGCACTCACTCACACTGCGTCGCCGCGCGCTTGTCCTAGTAACCTTCTTTTCGTTCCTGTTTCTACTCGTCTGGCTGTTCTTCAGTGGGCTCACTCTGCCAAGTTAGCTGGCCATCCCGGCATTCGAGGTACTCTTGCTTCTATTCGCCAGCGCTTTTGGTGGCCGACTCAGGAGCGTGACACGCGCCGTTTCGTGGCTGCTTGTTCGGACTGCGTGCAGACTAAGTCAGGTAACTCTCCTCCTGCCGGTCATCTCAGACCGCTTCCCATTCCTTCTCGACCATGGTCTCACATCGCCTTAGACTTCATTACCGGTCTTCCTTCGTCTGCGGGGAAGACTGTGATTCTTACGGTTGTCGATAGGTTCTCTAAGGCGGCACATTTCATTCCCCTCGCTAAGCTTCCTTCCACTAAGGAGACGGCACAAATCATCATCGAGAATGTGTTCAGAATTCATGGCCTCCCGTTAGACGCCGTTTCAGACAGAGGTCCGCAATTCACGTCACAGTTTTGGAGGGAGTTCTGTCGTTTGATTGGTGCTTCCGTCAGTCTCTCTTCCGGTTTTCATCCCCAGTCTAACGGTCAAGCAGAAAGGGCCAATCAGACGATTGGTCGCATACTACGCAGCCTTTCTTTTAGAAACCCTGCGTCTTGGGCAGAACAGCTCCCCTGGGCAGAATACGCTCACAACTCGCTTCCTTCGTCTGCTACCGGGCTATCTCCGTTTCAGAGTAGTCTGGGTTACCAGCCTCCTCTGTTCTCGTCCCAGCTCGCCGAGTCCAGCATTCCCTCCGCTCAGGCGTTTGTCCAACGTTGTGAGTGCACCTGGAGGAGGGTGAGGTCTGCACTTTGCCGTTACAGGGCGCAGACTGTGAGAGCCGCCAATAAACGTAGGATTAAGAGTCCTAGGTATTGTTGCGGCCAGAGAGTGTGGCTTTCCACTCGTAACCTTCCCCTTACGACAGCTTCTCGTAAGTTGACTCCGCGGTTCATTGGTCCGTTCCGTGTCTCCCAGGTCGTCAATCCTGTCGCTGTGCGACTGCTTCTTCCGCGACATCATCGTCGCGTCCATCCTGTCTTCCATGTCTCCTGTGTCAAGCCCTTTCTTCGCACCCCCGTTCGTCTCTCCCCCCCCCCCGTCCTTGTCGAGGGCGCACCTATTTACAAGGTACGTAGGATCATGGACATGCGTTCTCGGGGACGTGGTCACCAATACTTAGTGGATTGGGAGGGTTACGGTCCTGAGGAGAGAAGTTGGGTTCCATCTCGGGACGTGCTGGACCGTTCGCTGATTGATGATTTCCTCCGTTGCCGCCAGGATTCCTCCTCGAGTGCGCCAGGAGGCGCTCGGTGAGTGGGGGGGGTACTGTCATGTTTTGTCTTATATTGTCTTGTCATTATGCTTTCCCTTCTGTTCGTTTCCCCCTGCTGGTCTTATTAGGTTCGTTCCCTTTTTCTATCCCTCTCTCTCCCCCTCCCTCTCTCTCCTCTCTCTCTATCGTTCCGTTCCTGCTCCCAGCTGTTCCTCATTCTCCTAACTCACTCATTTAGTCTTTTCACACCTGTCCCCTATTGTGTCCTCTGATTAGAGTCCCTATTTCTCCCCTTGTTTTCCGTTTCTGTCCTGTCGGATCCTTGTATGATGTTCGCTGTGCTGTGTCATTGTCTCGCCCTGTCGTGTCTTGTCTCCTTCAGATGCTGCGTGTAGCAGGTGTCTTAGTCTGCTACGGTCGGTGCCTTCCCGAGGCAACCTGCAGTCAATGGTCGAGTCTCCAGTCTGTCCTCATCACTACGAGTGGATTTAAGTTTTTTCATGTTTTGTTTTCGTCTTGAGTTTTACTGGAATAAAGACTCTGTTTTCGCTAAATCGCTTTTGGGTCCTCATTCACCTGCATAACAGCACCTAAACCAACTGGGCTATTGTCAACTAACAGTGTCGACCTGTTGGCTGGGTTAAAGTAGGCTGCCATCTAGTGCTGAATTTGAATTTTTCCATCGCAGACTAGTGCTTTGTTCCCCATGACCAGGTGTGATCTTTTCTTGGGAGCTCACAAAGAGGCTGTGCAGTTGTTGCGAGCAGTATTGTATCATGCCCAGTAGATTGCGAACTTCCGAGGCATTTTGAGGTGCTGGCAGATTCTGTATGGCTTTGATTTTCTTTGGACCTGCCGAAATACCTTTCTCTGAGAAAACATAGCCGTAAAACTCAAGTGTTGTTTTGCTCTATTCACATTTTTTCTTTTTTCTGTTCAGCATGAGATTTCTCTCTCTGTTCATCTTGAGATCTACCGTAGACTAGGATGTCATCGCTCATGTTTCTCACGTGGGGAAAGCCTTGCAGCACTTGCTGTATTGCATTTTGAAATATCTCGGCAGCTGAATTTATGCCAAATTTCAGCCTGGTGTATCTCCAGAGGCCAGAATATATAGTGAAGGTTGTGCTATACCTTGAGTCTGGATGTAACTCAAGCTGGTGGTATCCAGCATTAAGATCTAGCTTGGAGAACACCACTGCTCCATTCAGATCATGGATGAGGTCATCAACTGTTGGTGTGATGTGTCGTTCACGTTGTATTGCTGTGTTCGGAAGGCACATGACGACAGATAAAGTTTGTGTCTGTATCGAATTGGGTTTTGGTGTGACCACGATTGGGGATACTCATGGCGTTGGCCCGCTGATTTTTTCAATGATGTCTTCACTTTGTAGTGTGTCAAGCTCCCGTTCAACTTTTTTTCTCACGTGAAAAGGAATCCTCCTGTGTGGTTTAGAGGTCAACCGATTATGAGTTTTCAACGCCGATACCAATACAGATGATTGGAGGACCAAAAAAAGCCGATACAGATTAAATCGGATGATTTTTATATATATATGTAATAATGACAATTACAACAATACTGAATGAACAATGAACACTTATTTTAACTTAATATAATAACTCAATAAATGAATTTAGTCTCAAATAAATAATGAAACATGTTCAATTTGGTTTAAATAATGCAAAAAAAGTGTTGGAGAGGAAAGTAAAAGTGCAATATATGCCATGTAAAAAAGCTAACGTTTAAGTTCCTTGCTTAGAACATGAGAACATATGAAAGCCGGTTGTTCCTTTTAACATGAGTCTTCAATATTCCAAGGTAGGAAGTTTTAGGTTGTAGTTATAGGACTATTTCTCTCTATACCATTTGTATTTCATATACCTTTGACTATTGGATGTTCTAATAGGCACTATAGCCTAATCTCGGGAGTTGATAGGCTTAAAGTCATAAACAGCGCAATGCTTCAAGCATTGTGAAGAGCTGCTGGCAAACGCAGTAAAGTTCTGTTTGAATGAATGCTTACGAGCCTGCTGCTACCTACCACCGCTCAGTCAGATTGCTCTATCAAATCATAGACTTAATTATAATATAATAACACATAGAAATACGAGCCTTAGGTCATTCATAGTAAAATCCGGAAACTATCATTTCAAAAACAAAATGTTTATTTTCAGTGAAATATGGAACCGTTCCGTATTTTATCTAACGGGTGGCATCAATAAGTCTACATATTGCTGTTACATTGCACAAACCTCAATGTTATGTCATAATTACATAGAATTCTGGCAAATTAGTTCGCAAGGAGCCAGATGGTCCAAACTGTTGCATATACCCTGACTCTGCGTGCATTGAACGCAAGAGAAGTGACACAATTTCCCTAGTTTAATATTGCCTGCTAACATGAATTTATTTCATCTAAATATGCAGGTTTAAAAATATATACTTCTGTGTATTGATTTTAAGAAAGACATTGATGTTTATGGTTAGGTACATTCGTGCAACAATTGTGCTTTTTTCGCAAATGCGCTTTTGTTAAATCATCCCGTTTGGCAGTAGGTTGTCTTTGTTAGGAAGAAATAGTCTTCACACAGTTCACAACGAGCCAGACGGCCCAAACTGCTGCATATACCCTGACTCTGTTGCACAGCTGCTCGGGACAGAGGGGCAGCTGCTCGGGACAGAGGGACGGCAGCTCTGGCGCCTCTGGGCTGAGGGGCTCTGGCGCCTCTGGGCTGAGGGGCTCTGGCGACTCTGGGCTGACTGGCGGCGCTGGGCAGACTGGCGGCACTGGCGGCGCTGGGCAGACTGGTGGCACCGGCGGAGCTGGGCAGACTGGCGGCACTGGCGGCGCTGGGCAGACGGGTAGCTCAGACGGCGCTGGAGAGGAAGGCTCTGGCAGTGCTGGACTGAGGGGCTCTGGCGCTTCTGGAATGAGGGGCTCTGGCGCCTCAGACTCCGGCAGCAGTGCCGGACAGGCGGGAGACTCCGGCAGCAGCGCCGGACAAGCGGGAGACTCCGGCAGCAGCGCCAGACAGGCGGGAGACTCCGGCAGCAGCGCCGGACAGGCGGGAGACTCCGGCAGCACTGGACAGGCGAGGCGCACTGTAGGCCTGATGCGTGGTGCTGGCACTGGTGGTACTGGGCCGAGGACACGCACAGGAAGCCTGGTGCGGGGAGCTTCCACCGGAGGGCTGGTGTGTGGAGGTGGCATTGGATGGACCGGACCGTGAAGGCGTACTGGAGATCTTGAGAGCAGGGCTGGCACCAACCGCCCTTGCTGGATCTTCACCCCAGCCCGGCAGATGTGGGAAGCTGGGATGTAGCGCACCGGGCTAAGCACACGTACTGGGGACACCGTGCGAACCACTGCATAACACGGTGCCTGACCAGCACCACGCCCGCCACGGTTAGCACTGCTAGGAGCACTGTAGTGCTGAGATGGCACAGGACGTGCAAGGCTAGGGAGATGCACAGGAGGCCTGGTGCGTGAGGCTGGCACAGTCTTCACCAGACCCCTAGCACGCACCTCAGGATGAGTATGGAGAGCTGACCCAGGTGCCATTAAATCCCTGACACGCTCCATCGGGCGAATGTCATGCCTCATGCACCAAACCAGCAACTCCCTCATATCTCTCTACTCCAATTTCCCCATTAACTCCTTCACAGTCTCTGCTTCGCTCACCTCCAACACCAGCTCTGGTTCTGAGCTCCTCTTTGGCTCCTCACGATAAACGGGGGGAGTTGGCTCAGGTCTGACTCCTGACTCTGCAACACTCCGCCTGTGCCCCCCCCAATACATTTTTGGGTCTGACTCTCGGGCTTCCGTCCGCGCCGCCGTGCTTGAATCGCCAACCTCATTCTCCTGTAACCTTCCGCACACTGCTCCATCGACTCCCAGGCGGGCTCCGGCACTCTCCCTGGGTCGACCGCCCACCTGTCTATTTCCTCCCAAGTAGTATAGTCCATATTCTCCAAGTAGTGCAGCCTCTCCCACTGCTGCTGCTGCTCCTGCTCGTTACCACGCCGCTTGGTCCTGTTGTGGTGGGTGATTCTGTAAGGGTTTTCCTGTGGTGAAGGAGAAGCGGACCAAAATGCAGCGTGGTGGTTATTCATGTTCTTTAATAAAGGAACAAGACATGAAATAACTAACAAAACAATAAATGTGGAAAACCAAAAACAGTCCTATCTGGTGCAAACACAGAGACAGGAACAATCACCCACAAACACACAGTGAAACCCAGGCTACCTAAGTATGATTCTCAATCAGAGACAACTAATGACACCTGCCTCTGATTGAGAACCATACTAGGCCGAAACATAGAAATACCCAAAACCTAGAAAAACAAACATAGACTGCCCACCCTACTCACGCCCTGACCATACTAAATAAATACAAAAGAAAGGACATAAAGGTCAGAACGTGACACATATCATAATATCGGTTTATGCTTCCTGTTGAACTACACATAAAAAAGCATATATGACTGTTCCTGCATGCAAAACAAATCTCTTGGCTTCTCATTCAGAGTGGTTGGGTAGGTTTAGGCTCCCTTTGTGTAGAGGCGTGTGCAGACTGTTGCATGTTGATGTTTGTGTTAGTCTTAGGTCAATTTACATCCCCATGCTAGTCTCGGAATGGAACATTGGTTACATTGTGGGAGGTAACCAGTCTCTGTAGCAAGACTATCTCCATGCAATAAATCCTAGATCTGATCCTAGATCTGTGCCAAACGTGAATGAACCTACCTGTCAGAGAGCTGACCACTAAAGAAAGATCCGATCAGAAGAACTACTAGGAAAAAGATGGAGGTAGAGAGGAGGACCTTCCATGCATTATCACACATCAACTCCCACTGCCTTTTATGCTCGCTTCGAGGCAAGCAACACTGAAGCATTCATGAGAGCACCAGCTGTTCCGGATGACTGTGTGATCACTCTCTCCATAGACGTGAGCAAGACCTTTTCAAACTCTACCTGACCGAGTCTGTAATACCTAAATGTTTCAAGCAGACCATCAGAGTACCTGTGCCCAACATAGCAAAGGTAATCTGCCTGTAAGGGTTTTCTTGTGGTGAAGGAGAGGCGGACCAAAACACAGCGTGGTGGTTATTCATGTTTAATTTATAAAGACACTATACATGAATAAACTAACAAAAACAAGAAATGTGAAAAAAACAAAACAGCCCTATCTGGTGCAAACACAGAGACAGGAACAATCACCCACAAAACCCAACACCAAACAGGCTACCTAAATATGGTTCTCAATCAGAGACAATGACTAACACCTGCCTCTGATTGAGAACCATATCAGGCCAAACATAGAAATAGACAAACTAGACATGTAACATAGAATGCCCACTCAGCTCACACCCTGACCAACCAAAACAAACTATGGTCAGGGTGTGACAGTACACCCCCCCCCCCCCAAGGTGCGGACTCCGGCCCAAAACCTGAACCTATTGGGGAGGGTCTGGGTGGGCATCTGTCCGCGGTGGCGGCTCTGGTGCTTGACGTGGCCCCCACTTCACCATAGTCTTAGTCCCCCACCTTGTCTGCTTCCGAGGCCTCCGAACCACGGCGACCCTACTTAATGACCCCACTGGACTGAGGGGCAGCTCGGGACAGAGGTGCAGCTGCTCGGGACAGAGGTGCAGCTCCTCGTGACAGAGATGCAGCTGCTCGGGACAGAGGTGCAGCTACTCGGGACAGAGGTGCAGTTGCTCGGGACAGAGGTGCAGCTGCTCGGGACAGAGAGACAGCTGCTCGGGACAGAGGGGCTCTGGCGCCTCTTGGCTGAGGGGCTCTGGCGCCTCTGGGCTGAGGGGCTCTTCAGACTCCGGCAGCGCCGGACAGGCGGGAGGCTCCGGCAGCGCTGGACAGGCGGGAGGCTCCGGCAGCACCGAGAGGAGGAAGGCTCCGGCAGCGCCGGAGAGGCAGGAGACTCCGGCAGCGCTGGAGAGGAGGAAGGCTCCGGCAGCGCTGGACAGGCGGGAGACTCCGGCAGCGCTTGACAGGCGGGAGCACCTGTAAGGATGAGCCGGAGAGACAGCCTGGTGCGGGGGGCTGCCACCGGAGGGCTGGTGCGTGGAGGTGGTGACGGATAGACCGGACCGTGCAGGCGCACTGGAGCTCTTGAGCACCGAGCCTGCCCAACCCTACCTGGTTGCATGCTCCCGGTCGCCCTGCCAGTGCGGCGAGGTGGAATAGCCTGCACTGGGCTATGCAGGCGAACTGGCAGCGCCGGAGAGGCAGGAGACTCCGGCAGCGCTGGAGAAGAGGAAGGCTCCGGCAGCGCTGGACAGGCGGGAGACTCCAGCTGCGCTTGACAGGCGGGAGCACCTGTAAGGATGAGTGCGGCGAGGTGGAATAGCCCGCACTGGGCTATGCAGGCGAACCGGGGACACCATGCGCAAGGCTGGTGCCATGTAAGCTGGCCCAAGGAGACGCACTGGAGACCAGATGCGTAGAGCCGGCTTCATGGCACTTGGCTCGATCCCCATTCTAGCCCGGCCGATACGCGGAGCTGGAATGTACCGCACCGGGCTATGCACCCGCACTGGTGACACCGTGCGCTTCACAGCATAACACGGTGCCTGCCCGGTTTCTCCAGCCCCCCGGTAAGCACAGGAAGTTGGCGCAGGTCTCCTACCTGGCTTTCGCCACACTTCCTGTGTGCCACCCCCAATACATTTTTGGGGCTGACTCTCGGGCTTCCATCCACGCCGCCGTGCTGCCTCCTCATACCAGCGCCACTCCGCCTTCGCCGACTCCAGCTCTTGTTTGGGGTGGCGATATTCTCCAGGCTGTACCCAAGGTCCTTTCCCATCAAGGATCTCCTCCCAAGTCCATTTATCCAAATAGTGCAGCCTCTCCCACTGCTGCTGCTGCTGCTGCTGCTGCTGCTGCTGCTGCTGCTGCTGCTGCTGCTGCTTCTCATGCTGCTGCTGTTGGTCCTGCTGCCTTTCACCACGCCGCTTGGTCCTGTTGTGGTGGGTGATTCTGTAAGGGCGGACCAAAACGCAGCGTGGTGGTTATTCATGTTTAATTTATAAAGACACTATACATGAATAAACTAACAAAAACAAGAAATGTGAAAAAACCAAAACAGCCCTATCTGTTGCAAACACAGAGACAGGAACAATCACCCACAAAACCCAACCTCCAAACAGGCTACCTAAATATGGTTCCCAATCAGAGACAATGACTAACACCTGCCTCTGATTGAGAACCATATCAGGCCAAACATAGAACTAGACAAACTAGACATGTAACATAGAATGCCCACTCAGCTCACACCCTGACCAACCAAAACATAGAAACATACAAATCAAACTATGGTCAGGGTGTGACACTGCCTAAATGACTACCGCCCCATAGCACTCACGTCAGTAGCCATGAAGTGCTTTGAAAGGCTGGTCTTGGCTCACATCAAGAACATCATCCCATAAAACCCTAGACCCGCTCCAATTCGCATACCGCTCCAACAAATCAGATGACGCAATCTAAATCGCACTTCACATTGCCCTTTCCCACCTGGACAAAAGAATGTGAGAATGCTGTTCATTGACTACAGCTCAGCGTTCAACACCATAGTGCCACAAAGCTCATCACTAAGCTAAAAGACCTCCCTTTGCAACTGGATCCTGGACTTGTTGCCTACCCTTACCAGGTGATCCTCAACACGGGGGCCACTAAGGAGTGAGTGCTTAGTCCCCTCCTGTACTCCCCACGACTGTGTGGCCAAGCACGACTCCAACACCATCATTAAGTTTGCTGACGACACAGCAACGACGAGACAGCTTATAGGGAGGAGGTCAGAGACCTGGCAGTGTAGTGATTTTCACTTTATGACATACAATTGGGCATTTGTGGATGAGTTATTAGCAATTGCGGGTGGGTGCTGGTGAACAAACAGATGACCTGCGCACCACTATAGCCTATCATGAGTTTTATGGTGGTTTTGTTTTTGAATTTCTACCCCTTTTTCTCCCCAATTTTGTGGTATCCAATTGTTCGTAGCTACTATCTTGTTGCTGCAACTCCCGTACGGGCTTGGGAGAGACAAAGGTTGAAAGTCACACAACCCAACCAAGCCGCACTGTTTCTTAACACAGCGCGCATCCAACCCGGAAGTCAGCCGTGCACTGTGTCGGAGGAAACACAGTGCACCTGGCAACCTTGGTTAGCATGCACTGCGCCCGGCTCGCCACAGGGGTCGCTGGTGCGCGATGAGACAAGGATATCCCTACCGGCCAAGCCCTCCCGCCCCACGGACCTCTCGGTCACGGCCGGTTACAACAGAGCCTGGGTGCGAACCCAGAGTCTCTGGTGGCACAGTACAGCGCCCTTAACCACTGCGCCACCCAGGAGGCCCATGGTGTTTTAAAGACAACTTGGAACTTGGAAAGGTATATGGCCAAATCATGACCTCAGTGATCTTTAGGTCAGAAAGTCAGAGATCTAGAAAGAGGCCCGAGTTCTAGAGTTGGAATTCCGAGTTGGATGACCATTCAAAACTATTTTTCCCAGTTGTCTTGAACGCCCTAAGTCGGAATTCAGAAGTCTGAGATTTCTGAGTTCCCAGTTTTGAGTTCCCAGTAGTTTTGAACGCGGCATTAATGCTCAGAGGGAGATGGCAGGGTATTCCATTTGAGTCAGGAACCAAAACTCAGTGGTGAGAAAAGTACTCAATAGTCATACTTGAGTAAAAGTAAAGACACCTTAATTAATAGAAAGTCACTCAGTAAAATACTACTTGAGTAAAAGTCTAAAAGTATTTGGTTTTATTTTCTTAAGTATCAAAAATTAAAGTATAAATCATTTCAAATTCCTTTATAAAGCAAACCAGATAGCACCATATATATATATATATATATTTGTTTATATAGCCAGAGGCATACTCCAACACACAGACATAATTTACAAACAAAGCATTTGTGTTTAGTGAGTCCATCAGATCAGAGGCAGTAGGGATGACCAGGGATGTTCTCTTGAGAAGTATGTGAATTGAACCCTTTTCCTGTCCTGCTAAGCATATGAAATGTCACGAGTACTTTTGGGTGTCAGGGAAAATGTATGGAGTAAAAAAAAAATACATAATTTTCTTTACGAACGTAGTGAAGTAAAAGTAAAAGTTGTCAGAAATATAAATACTAAAGTAAAGTACAGATACCTCCAAAAATGACTTAAGGAGTACTTTAAAATATTTTTACTTAAGTACTTTACACCACTGACAAAACTGCAGCATTCGGTCAAATAACAGCTCAATCAGGTGTTCGATGGTGTATATGAATATGTTTTTCAGCGGCAGGGACTGGGAGACTAGTCAGGATCGAAGGAAAGCTGAACGGAGCAAAGTACAGAAAGATCTTTGATGAAAAACCTGCTCCAGAACCTCAGACTGGGGCGAAGGTTCACCTTCCAACAAGACAACGACCCTGAGTGTTGCTTTGTCATGATGGGGTACTGTGTATAGATTTATGAGTTAAAACATTTTTTTAATCAATTTTATAATAAAGCTGTCACGTAACCAAATGTGGAAAAAGTCAAGGGATCTGAATACTTTCTGGATGCACTGTATATGAAGCCATAGAAGCTTTCATGTGTGATCAAAAAGTGATGTATATCATACAAGATGTCAGATGTTCAGCAACAGAAAGTGCTCAGACAGGGGTCTATCACCAAACAAAAACGGGCAAACAACTAAGCAGTCATACACTGGAGGAGCCTACAGAGCTAGCCAGACATCCCCCAGTGGCCCACAGCTAGAAGATTGAGGGAGACTTCTTGGTGATCGACTGGATGACACTCCCTCCAGCTCCAGCTGGCATCTTGGAGCTTGTGCACTGCTCCTGCGAGAAAATGTGTAATGTGTAAATGTGTAAAATGGAGATGTACCTGCAGCTCGAACAAGCTTACCATGTACAGATGTGTCTTTGTGTAAACTGCACATCTAATTAAGTGTAACCTTGATCACGACACTGACAAAGTTGATCTGGTCTTAAATGGGTAAATTATGTTGACAAACTTCTGTTCTTAAATACAATTTCAATGATAAATGTTATATGTTCCACTTTCATTTATGTCTGGTTTGCTCAGTCATATCATAGGCAAGGCAAGTGAGGATGTACACATTTTAGGCTACTTACAATTTTTTGTATTTTTCCTCTAATCTTTGATCATGTTCTCCAAAAGCACAAGCCTTCACATGGACCTTACATGTTTCAAATAAAACAGGTGAACAGGTTCACCTTACAGTGAAATGCTTACTTACAGGCTCTAATCAGTAGTGCGGGAAAAAAAGGTATGTGTGTGTGTGTGTGTGTAAGTAAAGAAATAAAACAACAAAAACAATACATTTGAAAATAAGAGTAGCAAGGCTATATACAGACACTGGTTAGTCAGGTTTATTGAGGTCGTATATACATGTAGGTATGGTTAAAGTGACTGCATATATGATGAACAGAGAGTAGCAGTAGCGTAAAAGGAGGGGTTGGCGGGAGGTGGTACACAATGCAGATAGCCCAGTTAGCCAATGTGCGGGAGCACTGGTTGGTCGGGCCAATTGAGGTAGTATGTACATGGATGTGTGGTGAAAGTGACTATGCATATAAGATAAACAGAGAGTAGCAGCAGCGTAAAAGAGGGGTTGGGGGGGCACACAATGTAAATAGTCTGGGTAACCATTGGTTACCTGTTCAGAAGTCTTATGGCTTGGGGGTATAAACTGTTGAGAAGCCTTTTTGTCCTAGCCTTGGCACTCCGGTACCGCTTGCCATGTGGAAGTAGAGAGAACAGTCTATGACTGGGGTGGCTGGGGTCTTTGAACATTTTTAGGGCCTTCCTCTGACAGCGCCTGGTGTAGAGGTCCTGGATAGCAGGCAGCTTTGCCCCAGTGATGTATTGGGCCGTACGCACTACCCTCTGAAGTGCTTTGCGGTCACGACTTTGTTGTGCCCTCTTCGCGACTGTCTTGGTGTGTTTGGACCATTCTAGTTTGTTGTTGATGTGGACACCAATGAATTTGAAGCTCTCAACCTGCTCCACTACAGACCCATCGATGAGAATGGGGACGTGCTCTGTGCACCTTTTCCTGTAGTCCACAATCATCTCCTTAGTCTTGGTTACATTAAGGGATAGGTTGTTATTCTGGCACCACCTGGCCAGGTCTCTGACCTCCTCCCTATTGGCTGTCTCGTCGTTGTCTGTGAACAGACCTACCACTGTTGTGTCGTCTGCAAACTTAATGATGGTGTTGGACTCGTGCCTGGCCATGCAGTCGTGGGTGAACAGGGAGTACAGGAGGGGACTGAGCACGCACCCCTGGGGAGCTCCAGTGTTGAGGATCAGTGTGGCAGATGTGTTGCTACCTACCCTCACCACCTGGGGGCGACCCGTCAGGAAGTCCAGGATCCAGTTGCAGAGGGAGGTGTTTAGGTTCCTTAGCTTAGTGATAAGCTTTGAGGGTACTATGGTGTTGAACACTAAGCTGTAGTCAATGATCTGTGGATCTGTTTGCCCTTGATACAACAAGCCGCATCTGCCAGAAGTAGCCAAACACACACAAAGAGAGAGAGAGAGACAGGGAGAGAGAACCTTGAAGTATAAAAAGTGATGTGACAATGTGTTTAACAGAGTACAGAGAATAGCTTGCCATTCTGACATAGAATATAAGGTAACATTACACAACATGGGTGCCTACCATTAGCTTACTATTACTAGTTATCAAAATAACTTAGCGTTACCAACTTAAAAGATTCACTAACGTTATGTAACAAATTGTCTCGAACTCTGGCGAATTCCTCAGCAGCTGAAAGTCGGCATTTGACATGTGTGGGAGTCATTCATCTTTCCCGACCTCCTGTATGTTGGCCACACCCTTGAATACACTGCATTTAACAGCTTGCTTACATAGACTGTACTCAAAAAACTTCCATATAATATTTCAATGAAATAATTATGCAATATGATCATAAAATGCCATATCTGAAGGTACTTCAAGTGTCTTCCTTCATTGCTGCGTTTGTTTATCTCCTGTTTTGACAAATATGATTGGCAAACTCCAGGTCATAATCATTATGCCTAATTCTATGTAAAAAAAACTCTGCAAAGGTTATCTAAGCAAACCTCTCTACCAGTTCAATTATCATTTTAATTAATGATACATAATGATTCCTTAACCCATTTAACAGGCAGCTCAACAGGGTGGTTGAGCAAATTTTGACAACCAATTTTAAATTAAATTAAACATATTATTTTTGTTTGACATATTTTATCATCTCAACCAACGCCTTTTAGTAAATTATCATGTGGTTTTCATTATTGGACTCCTGTATTTTTTAAACACACATTCAAAGATGTTTAAAACCAGGAAATTAACATTAGCAAAACCGAATATTAATCACAATTTTTGTTGTACTAATTGTGTATAAAATGGGAAAGACTGTCCTATTGTTGACCTATAAAACGTTAGTTTGGAATGATGAAATTGTGGTTGTTTTATAATTTTAGGAACTTTCGAAAAATATGCTCTACCAGAGGGTTGAATTGCCCATTTAAGGAATGCAATTTAGTCAAAGCTAGCTGTTATGTACAACGTAGAAATATTGTTTTGGGAATTTTTTCCTTCGGCAAATTAAAAAATATTTTCCTATTCATATCAGTACTTACTGTCTGTCTTTTAGCTTCAATATGTTTTACAATATTTTTCATGTTTTTTTACATACAAGTCGGAAGTTTACATACACTTAGATTGGAGTCATTAAAACTAATTCACTGTATCACAATTTCAGTGGGTCAGAAGTTTACATACACTAACTTGACTGTGCCTTTAAACAGCTTGGATAATTCCAGAAAATCCTGTCATGGCTTTAGATACTTCTAATAGGCTAATTGACATAATTTGAGTCAATTGGGGGTGTACCTGTGGATGTATTCCAAAGCCTACCTTCAAACTCAGTGCCTCTTTGCTTGACGTCATGGGAAAATCAAAAGAAATCAGCCAAGACCTCAGAAAAAATTGTAGACCTCCACAAGTCTGGTTCATCATTGGGAGCAATTTCCAAACACCTGATGGTACCATGTTCATCTGTACAAACAATGGTACGCAAGTATAAACACCATGAGACCACGAAGCCGTCATACCGCTCAGGAAGGAGTCTCGTTCTGCCTCCTAGAGACGAACGTACTTTGGTGCGGAAAGTGCAAATCAATCCCAGAACAACAGCAAAGGATCTTGTGAAGATGCTGGAGGAAACCGGTACAGTAAATTGAGTCCTATATCGACATAACCTGAAGCCACTGCTCCAAACCGCCATAAAAAAAGCCAGACTACAGTTTGCAACTGCACATGGGGACAAAGTTCGTACTTTTTGGAGAAATGTCCTCTGGTCTGATGAAACAAAAATAGAACTGTTTGGCAATAATGACCATCATTATGTTTGGAGGAAAAAGGGGGATGCTTGCAAGCCGAAGAACACCATCCCAACCGAGAAGCACGGGAGTGGCAGCATCATGTTGTGGGGCTACTTTGCTTCAGGAGGGTCTGGTGCACTTCACAAAATAGATGGCATCATGAGGTAAGAAAATGATGTGGATATATTGAAGCAACCTCTCAAGACATCAGTCAGGTAGTTAATGCTTGGTTGCAAATGGGTCTTCCAATTGGACAATGACCCCAAACATACTTCCAAAGTTGTGGAAAAATGGCTTAAGGACAACAAAGTCAAGGTAGTGGAGTGGCCATCACAAAGCCCTGACCTCAATCCCATATAAAAAAATTTGGGCAGAACTGAAAAAGCATGTGCGAGCAAATTGAGTGTATGTAAACTTCTGACCCACTGTGAATGTGGGTCAGACCCACTGAAATCATTCTCTCTACTATTATTTTGACATTTCACATTCTTAAATAAGGTTGTGATCCTAACTGACCTAAGGCAGGGAATTTTTATTAGGATTAAATTGTGAAAAACTGAGCTTAAATGTATTTGGTTAAGGTGTATGTACATTTCTGACTTCAACTGTATATTAACAACATTACTTTTTCATCATAAACATTACAATTATCCAAATCACAAGCTAGAACTAGCACATTTTAATTTCACTGGAAGAATTGAAGTTTCGACTTCCTGTGTATTTGTTTGCTCATAGTGAACCACAAAGTCCAGAATTCATAGTGAATGCAGATACCGCCCGCTAAGGTAGATGGCACTTCGAACGAACAACACACATCAATCTGAGAACTTCTGTAGGCAATATTTTTTTTGACAATGTCAAAATGTTAATATCAGCTGTTAATATCAGCTTTAATATTGCAGATTGTAGCTTCCATCAATGTGATTTTCTGCATTATTTCCAATCCCCCATATATTTTTGGGGAAATTTATATATTTATTTACAGTACCAGTCAAACGTTTGGACACACCTACTCATTCATGGGGTTGTCTTTATTTGTACTATTTTGTACATTGTGGAATAATAGTGAAGACATCAATACTATGAAATAACACATGGAATCATGTAGTAACCAAAAAAGTGTTAAAATGTTTTAAATATATTTTACATTTGAGATTCTTCAAAGTAGCCACCCTTTGCCTTGATAATAGCTTTGCACACTCTTGGCGTTCTCTCAATCAGCTTCACCTGGAATGCTTTTCCAACAGTCTTCAAGGATTTCCCACATCTCCTGAGTACCAGTTGGCTGTTTTTGCTTTACTCTGCAGCCCAACTCATCCCAAACCATTTCAACTGGGTTGAGGTAGGGTGATTTGATGCAGCACTTCATCACTCCCCTTCTTGGTCAAATAGCCCTGATATGATAGTCCCACTACATGCAAAACAGATGGGATAGTATATCGCTGCAGAATGCTGTGGTAGCCATGCTCGTTAAGTGTGCCATTAATTCTAAATGAATCAGTGTCACCAGCAAAGCACCCCCACACCATCACACCTCCTCCTCCATGCTTCATGGTGGGAACCGCACATGCAGAGATCATCCATTCACCTACTCTGCGTCTCACAAAGACATGGCGGTTGGAACCAAAAATCTCAAATTTTGACTCATCAGACCAAAGGACAGATTTCCACCGGTCTAATGTCCATTGCTCATGTTCCTTGGCCCAAGAAAGTATTTTCTTCTTATTGGTGTCCTTTAGTAGTGGTTTCTTTGCAGCAAATCGGCCATGAATGCCTGATTTACACAGTTTCCTCTGAACAGTTAACGTTGAGATGTGTCTGTTACTTGAACTCTGAAGCATTTATTTGGGCTGCAATTTCTTGAGGCTGGTAACTCTAATGAACTTATCCTCTGCAGCAGAGGTATCTCTGGGTCTTCCTTTCCTGTGGTGGTCCTCATGAGAGTCAGTTTCATCGTAGTGCTTGATGTTTTTGTGATTGCACTCAAATTTTCCGGACTGACTGACCTTCATGTCTTAAAGTAATGATGGACTCTCGTTTCTCTTTGCTTATTTGAGCTGTTCTTGCCATAATATGGACTTGGTATTTTACCACATGGCTTGGTATTTTACCACATGGCTATCTTCTGTATACCAACCCTACCCCTACACAACTGATTGGCTCACATGTATTAAGGAAAGAAATTCCACAGATGAACTTTTAAGAAGGCACACATGTTAGTTGAAATGCATTCCATGTGACTACCTCATGAATCTGGTTGAGAGAGTGTGCAACGCTGTCATCTACATTGACTACTTTGAAGAATCTCAAATATAAAATATATTTTGTTTTGTTTAACACTTTTTTGGTTACTACATGATTCCATATGTGTTATTTCATTGTTTTGATGTATTCACCGTGATAATATTAATGAGTGATTAGAATCACAAGTTCATGTTAAAATATTTGTAAAAATTAAGTAAAATTGTTGCCTATGTTCAGCAGCATTGTTCAATGTGTCGTTAGAAACCACTAGATGGCGGAAGTACATTATAAACAAAGTGTCTGCACCATAATGATTTCCGTTGTAAACATCCAGAAACATAACCAATTTCATCAAGCTCATTAGCCTATAGAAGCCAAAAACTTCTCATATTGTTAAATATCATGGTCAAAACCTCCATGTTGGAAACCAGCTGTTTGTTTTTCATCAAGCAAACTCTGAAGGCCCAGGAGCTATAATGTATTCACAATATATTATGTCCTTTAATGCCTGCCTTCTTTATTATACAGTTCCATAATGCAATGTGATATGCTTATACAGTTGAAATCGGAAGTTTACATACACCTTAGCCAACTACATTTAAACTCAGTTTTTAACAATTCCAAACAGTTCTATTTTTGTTTCATCAGACCAGAGGACATTTTTCCAAAAAGTACGAACTTTGTCCCAATATGCAGTTACAAATCATAGTTTGGCTTTTTTATGGCGGTTTTGGAGCAATAGCTTCTTCCTTGCTGAGTGGCCTTTCAGGTTACGTCGATATAGGACTTGTTTTACTGTGAATATAGATACTTTTGTACCTGCGTCCTCCAGCATCCTCACAAGGTCCTTTGCTGTTGTTCTGGGATTGATTTGCACTTTTCGCACCAAAGTACTTAATCTCTAGGAAACAGAATGCGTCTCCTTCCTGAGCGGTATGACGGCTGCGTTGTCCCATGGTGTTTATACTTGTGTATTATTGTTTGTACAGATGAACGTGGTACCTTCAGGTGTTGGAAAATTGCTCACACGGATGAACCAGACTTTTGATTTTCCCATGATGTCAAGCAAAGAGGCACTGAGTTTGAAGGTAGGCCTTAAAATACATCCACAGGTATACCTCCAAATGACTCAGATGATGTCAATTAACCTATCAGAAGCTTCTAAAGCCATGACATAATTTTCTGGAATTTTCCGAGCTGTTTAAAGGCACAGTCAACTTAGTGTATGTAAACTTCTGACCCACTGGAATTGTGATACAGTGAATTATAAGTGAAATAATCTGTCTGTAAACAATTGTTGGAAAAATTACTTGTGTCATGCACAATGTAGATGTCCTAACCGACTTGCCAAAACTATAGTTTGTTAACAAGACATATGTGGAGTGGTTGAAAAAGGACTTTTAATGACTCCAATCTAAGTGTATGTAAACGTCTGACTTCAACTGTATGTTTATAACCTTTGGGGGGAGCTATAGTCCAGTCTAGTCCAGTTAGTCATCACTTGTTTCACATGGCAACCCACTCTAGGTCATTTATCTCTATACCCATATACCCCCCTTCAATCCCTGAATGGACAGGTGGGTAACCATGGCGACGGCACTCTGTTCAGCGCCATAGCGATGCCCTTTGAGCCCTGGAGAGGTGACCTTTGGCTTGAGGGTCATCAGCAAGAGTCAGGGGGTCAACACTGGCCAGAGGAGCAGTTAAAGCACTTCACTGATTGGCTCTCATTTGCCCTGTCGATAGCCTCATCGATATAATTGCAGTATTGACCAATTGGCCACTCGTATACTGTCCATAACACCTTATCCACTTTACAGGGCTAAGGTGTAGTGGGTAAGTCGGTATGTATAATGTTTATGGGAATGGTAAATTCAACAACTGCAGCACTTCTGTTGAACGTGTCTGTTTTGGGTCTGTGTGTCTTGTGAAAATATTTTTCTATTGTGATCATACAAGGTTTTTATTCAATGATTACCTGGTGAATGAATAACCCACTATGGTTACAGGTGCAGTGTGGGCAACTCAGGTCCTAAAGGAATGCAGTGTGTGCACAGTTCTGGGATTCACTGATAATATTCCTCAATTCAGAAAACGTCTCTCGTTTGAATCATGTTTGTTACAGTTGAGCCAGAACAAAAAAACTGTACATCTAGCAACCCAAGACAGTCAGGTACGTGTGGTACCATAGTAGCCTACTACCTAAAGGAAATCCTGTCTGACCATATAAAGCAGTGTGATATCATCCCAGCCCCTCTTCCTTCCTTCTTCCTGATGATTTATGCCCCCTGAGCAGATGGCTTGTCAATATCAACATTTTAATCTTACAGGCAGCATGGTGATGCATACAGCCCCACGGACGAGCTCCGAGCAGAGGCGTTACGAGCCTGAGGGGTGGATGTATGCAGGGAGAAGGGGGAGGAAATAGAGTTGTCGTTAGACAAGGACAGAGAAAGGGAAGAAGGCTGAAAGAGAAATGAAAGAAGGATGAGAGAGATTAAATGAAACACAGGGAATATAATAAGAGGCTTGAGAGAGAGAGATTGAGGAAACACTGCAGGCAGTATTCACTTTTTTAACAGTTAAGATGAAAAGTACATTAATCTATTCTCTCTTCAATCCCATTTGTCAAGTATCAAATGGATGGTCTGAGAAACATACTCCCATTGTTTGAGAAATGCCTGAACTCAGCAGAATCCCTAACGATAATGGCCAAGTGAACACTGGGCTAAAATGCATGTCAAATCCATCATTCTGAGCCATCAAATCTCCGGGCTTCTTCAGGGCGAGGATGTCGGAGAACAGTGATTTATTGGGGAGAAGTGCTTTCTTATTTTACTGCAGTAATACAACCATGTCCTCCACTGACCTTTTAGGTACCAGGCTAGTAAAAACACTTCCGGTCCAGGGGGCCTGACAATTAACATTGATGGGTTACTCGATAACCATCCCCTCCCCTCCCCATCCCCTCGACATCCATCTCCAGGGTTCAGAGGTATTTTTTACAATACCCCCTGACCCTTAACCCCTCAACTCTGACCCCAACCACATGGTCTAGATTACACTGGGGAGCGACAAACCTTGCAGCTAACCTCCTCTCTCTCCCCGGTGTCATCTTTGCTTCCCTGGGTTGATTGATTTATGATATAACTCCCCTCCTATCTGTTTGTTATGAATAGTTTTGCCTGATCTTCTTATCTATCTGTTTAGAATACCAAGAAACCACAGGAGGCTGGTGACACCTTAATTGGGGAGAAGCGGCTCGTGGTAATGGCTGGAGTGGACTTAGTGGAATAGTACAGTAGCATTTACTCCATTCCAGCCATTATTATGAGCCGTCCTCCCCTCAGCAGCCTCCACTGTAAGAAACCTACTCTGGGCTGTCAAGGGTCTGGGCTGGTCAGGCTGGGCTGTGGGAGAGGGGTGGGACTATTGGCTTTTCATTGGAAAAGAAGAGAAATACTTGCACACAATGTAAATGGTCCCATAGTTTGATTATCAAAATTAGCTGTTTTTTCTACATTCAATGTATCAACATAATAAACATTGCACCTGTAATCATATATCATTTCCCTTCTCACACACACCACCCTCATCTCCAGCCTGGTCTCATAGACTAGAAGTAACATAGTAAACGTAATTCCGGGACACTCAAATTATTATGATCTGTTGAGTTTGCTATGGCTACATAAGACAGAAAGAAGGTTACTTAAGGCAAAAATTAACGTGGGGTGGATGGGTAGGCATACAATGTGGATGTCTAGCAAACCAAAAGTTACTTGTTTGAATCTCATCATGGACAATGTTAGCATTTTCTATAATTAGAAACTTTTCTAATACTTACTAATTTTTCGCTACTTTGCAACTACTTCCCCTAAATCTACCCTTAACCCTTTAACCTAACTCCTAATCCTAACCTTAACCTCTAAGCTTAACCTCTAACCCCTAGCCTAGCTAATGTTAGCCACAACAAATTGGAATTCGTAACATATCACATTTGACAAATTTTTTACGTATTGTAAGAATTTCAATTCGTAACGTATCATATGAAATAGATGATGGACATCCAAAAATGAATACATTACGTACGAAACGTAACATATCATACTAATTGGAGAGTCACGGATTTACATTTACTATGTTATGTATACCGCTGAGTCCAGGTTGTCTACTCATATACACTCTCTCCAGTCCCTAATACAAGCTAAATGCATACCCAAATACAGCCTTTCTTTTGGTCTCCTATTGTCTTTCAATCTGATACACAATCTATCTTTCAATACCTCAGAGATGGACTCTGACAGACTTTGGAGTATTTGACCAGGTATTTGACAGGGTTGGGTCCAGTGAATATTAGGGTCTATAGGAATCCTGTGATGCTGTGCTTTGTTAAGCACCTGCTCTGCGTATAATTCAATAGCTTTCCCCTCTCTTCATGACAGAAATGATTTTAGCTACTGGATCTGCAAAGAGGCCAAAACACCTGTGCCACCAACTAACCATATTTACTTCAACAAACAAAGGCATATATCTCTCACTCTCTATCTCTCTCACACACTCTCTCTCTCTCTCTCTCTCTCTCTCTCTCCTTTTCCTAGTTTAAAACGATTTTATTCAGACCCATACATACATGAGTAGCCTGGAAAGCACGTGGTGTGTGTGTGTGTTTGCGCCTGCTGCATCCATGCATGCATTTGGGTGTGCCTTTATATGGGATTTCAGACAGAGCAGAAATATGAGCATTTCCCAGCTCCCTTCCAATTCAGAGGGTTATTTGTCATCGGCAGAGTAAAGGATTTTAAAAAGTCAACCCAGGGCCCACCCCCTCCCTATCCCCCTCTCATTCCCACTATCCCCCTGACACTCGCCAGCTGAGATCAATAGGTTATTGATCAACTCTCTCTATCGCCAGCCCACCAGACTAATCACCTTAACACCAGCCCAACTCTCTCTTTCTCCAACTCTCTGTATCTCTCTCCCCATCTCTGTCTATGTTCATCGCTCTCTCTCTGTCCACCTCCCTCTCCTTCTCCATTTCTCCCTCTCCATAACACACAGTCGGAAATACCTACACAACCATATTCATTGTTATAAGCTCTCGGATCAAATGCTGAGGGATTTTTGTGCATTGATATATGCCGAGTGTCAAAACCAACCTCATACTGAAGAGGAAGGCAGTATCTACAGTATGTATACCTTCACAAGACTTACAGTACAGATATTGTATATGCCCAACACACATCTGGGGCCAACTGGCCATGCATTATCTAATCAAATAAAAATGCAAGCATTCTCTATCCCCCTCCTCCCTCACTTCATACATCCCTCTCTCCGTTTCTCTCATTCTGTCTTTGTTTGTGGGCAAAATCGATAGGCGTATGAAACAGACATATTTTTCTACCTCTCGTAGTAGCCGACCAGGGGAAATGGTTGGTGGAGCAGGCATGTTAGATTAGTGTGAGGAATTGGGCGAAAAAAAACATACATTTTGTTTGTTTACATAATGTTATGTATTGGAAATATTGGAAATATTCAGCACTTTATAGAAATTTTACTGTATTCGTATGACTTACATGTATTTGCAGTAATTTCCTAAATATGCAGCACCGCACATACTGTAGTCATCCTATTTTATCTTACTAGCCTAACCATGCTCTAGGGTAGGCTATCTCAGTAGCCTACCCTAGGCTTCCTCTCTTTTAATTAACCTGCACTGATGTGACGGAATGGTGAAAGTAAATTCCTGCCACAGAAAGCATCCACATTGTTTTCACCTTCCCTGTGACTATTGGGACTGTATTTCACTCAACATATGCTCCAGTTGTGTCAACATTCCTCTCTCCTATTGGCCAGGGGCTGTTCAATTATCTAACGATAGGACTTTTCATTGGTCCGTGAGACTCAAAGGTATGAACAGGGTTATATTTTCAGGTGATGTTGGAGGATCAATGTATCCCTGTTGGGCTTTGCAGTGCTGGGAGTGTAAAGATACTGTATATCTGACTGGTTAGGCCATGCCTCTGTATGGAGAAGATAAGATATTCCCATATTCCCTAAACTAGACACAGCTAATCAGATAAGCCTCTGGAGAGATGGAGGATGACCTGTGACCTATAGGAATAAAACGACTTAGTCGATATCCCCATCGGGATCAAATAATTGGTATGGTTGGGCATTGGAATGGGCATGTTGTGATCTGCTCAGTATATATCTATCTGTCTGGGAACAATATGGTTGGAGGAATAGAAGATCGTCCTTTCCTCACCCCATACCCCCATCCCAGTCCTTACTGTATATTCATATACACGTGCACATGTGTATGAGTGCATGCTCACAAGCCCGCACACACAAGCATGCGCACACAATCATAAGCGCGCACACACACCTCCCTGAAGAATCGATCGACTATTCCGTCTCAATCCATCTCTCCCTCTGTTACTTAGCAACCAGTGCCTCAGTGGAGCTAAAGGTTGTGGGAGTTTTATGCCAGTGTATTTTCAGTAAATAAAGTAGATATTATTCATATCAACGCCAGATACTTCATGTATGCTCCAGTATGCTGTATTCTAAAGTGGGTATATATATTTATTGATTGTTCGTGTGGACTGTTATTTATTCCATAGGATATATTTCCATTTTTTTTACAGAGAATCCTGTCCTCTACAGGATCTCAACTTTGAACAAAATTACAGAGAAACCTATTGAACCGGCAACCAATGACATGACATACATACAGGTCAAATGGAAAGCGTTCCTCTACCCTAGGAGCTGATCAATCGTCAGTATTGTGGAATAATTGAATGGAGAAAGCTGATCCGAGAGCAGCGCTGCCTTTCTTTCGATCCTATCAGTAGCAACACATGCCTCAACGACGCACTTTCTCTCTGCGTGATGTTTTGGGAAACACATGTAACATCTTCGGCGGTTAGGAAAGATGCATCATTACTCTCGTAAGCCTAAATCCCGTTGCTATCGGGAAACCGGGCCTAGATCAATAAATCATTGAATACAAAGATGGATGAAGTAAGGACAAAATGGGGGATTTTTTTTTGATTCAATTTAATGAGGACAACAGGAAATTATGATCATGACATGACAAGCAATACTGAAGTGCTGGTTCAAAGATACGAAGTCTCCCTTCTCATACCCCCTCCCTCCCTCTCCCAAAATCCTCATTCATTCAATACAATTGAAATCCTTCTGCCAAAATAGTTCACGTGCACATACAGTTCTGAATTGTCCTATTGTTCTCATGATTTTTTCTAATATTTGGTCATTTGCTGAGGATGAGATAAAATAATGATGGGGAAAAAGGTAATAGCAAGGATAATTTTGCTATTTGATTTAGAATTTTAAGACCCCTTGAAGTATAAAAAGTTAAAAAAATATTTAGATGAAAAACTGTTACTGCTATTAGCCCATACAAACGCATTGAATAACAGACTCACAGATAGTCCCCCCCCAAAAAAAATCTAAAGGGAGTTTCTTCTGAGAGATATGAGAAAGATCTGGAAACATTGTGTTTAACCCCTTATTTTTGTGACTAAACAGTCTCCTTATATACACTATATATACAAAAGTATGTTATTTCAGGCAATTTCAGCCACACCCATTGCTGAAAGGTATGTAAAATAAAGCACACAGCCATGCAATCTCCATAGCCAAAAATTGGCAGTAGAATAACCTAACTGAAGAGCTCAGTGACTTTCAACGTGCCACCATCATAGGATGCCACCTTTCCAACAAGTCAATTCATAAAATTTCTGCTCTGCTAGAGCTGCCCCAGTCAACTGTAAGTGCTGTTATTGTGAAGTCGTGAATTGGTAGGCCACAAAAACTCACAGAATGAGACCACTGAGTGCTGAAGTGCGTAGTGCGTAAAAATGGTCTGTCCTCGGTTGCAACACTCACTACCGAGTTCCTGGAAGCAACTTCAGCACACAAACTATTTATCGGGAGCTTCATGAAATGGGTTTCCATGGCCAAGCAACAGCACACAAGCCTGAAATCATCATGCGCAATGCCAAGAGTTGGCTGGAGTGGTGTAAAGCTCGCCACCATTGGACTGGAGCAGTGAAAATCTGTTCTCTGGAGTGGTGAATCACACCTCACCATCTGGCAGTCCGACGGAAGAATCTGGGTTTGGCGGATGCCAGGAGAATACTACCTGCCCCAATGCATAGTGCCAACTGTAAAGTTTGGTGGAGAAGGAATAATTGTCTTGGGCTGTTTTTCATGGTTCGGGCTAGGCCCCTTCTATTGAAGGGAAATCTTAACACTACAGTCGACCATGACATTCTAGATGATTCTGTGCTTCCAACTTTGTGGCAACAGTTTGGGGAAGGATCTTTCCTGTTTCAGCATGACAAAGAGAGGTCCTTACAGAAATGGTTGGTTGAGATTGGTGTAGAAGAACTTGACTGTTCTGCACAGAGCCCTGACCTCAACCTCCTCGAACACCTTTGTAATGAATTGGATTGCCGACTACGAGCCAGGCCTAATCGCCCAACATCAGTGCCCGACCCAACTAATGCACTTGTGGCTGAATGAAAGCAAGTCCCCGCAGTAATGTTCCGACATCTAGTGGAAGCCTTCCCAGAAGAGTGGAGGCTGTTTTAGCAGCAAAGGTGGGTACCAACTCCATATTAATGCCCATGATTTTGGAATGCGATGTTCAACGAGCAGGTGTTCTCATACTTTTGGCCATGTAGTGTACTTCCATTAGTTTTTTCGACTGGTACTGGGGGACCTTCAGGCGAGTCTTTTGAGGCCTGTGGGCGTCCTAGAGGAAAACAACCGACATGTACATGTTCTTGAGAGTGTCATCTTAGCACAGTTAGTGTGTAGCCCAACGAACATTACAGACAGAAGTTGGCAGATCGGCTGTACCGACTTCAGACAAGACCCAAAACGGAGAACACCATCTTGTTCTTGAGAGTCTCATCTTTCCATATTTTTTCCATTAAAATAACATCAAATTGATACCAAATACAGTGTAGACATTGTTAATGTTGTAAATGACTATTGTAGCTGGAAACAGCTGATTCTTTTAATGGAATATCTACATAGGGGTACAGAGGCCCATTATCAGCTACCATCACTCCTGTGTTCCAATGGCAGGTTGTGTTGGCTAATCCAAGTTTATCATTTTAAATGGTTAATTGATCATTAGAAAACCCTTTTGCAATTATGTTAGCACAGCTGAAAACTGTTGTTCTGATTAAAGAAGAAACAAATCTGGCCTTCTTTAGAATAGTTGAGAATCTGGAGTATCAGCATTTGTGGGTTCAATTACAGGCTCAAAATGGCCAGAAACAAAGAGCTTTCTTCTAAAACTCATGTCTATTCTTGTTCTGAGAAATGAAGGCTATTCCATGTGAGAAATTGTCACGAAACTGAAGATCTCATACAACGCTGTGTACTACTCCCTTCACAGAACAGCGCAATCTGGGCCTAACCAGAATAGAAAGAGGAGTGGGAGGCCCCGGTGCACAACTGAGCAAGAGGACAAATACATTGGAGTGTCTAGTTTGAGTACAGAAACAGTCTCAACGTCAACGGTGAAGAGGTAACCCTGGGATGCTGGCCTTCTAGGCAGAGTTGCAAAGAAAATGACATATCTCAGACCGGCCAATAAAAAGAAAAGATTAAGATGGGCAAAGAACACAGTCACTGGACGGGAATTCTGCTGAGTTGCCTCTTCACTGTTGACGTTGAGACTGGTGTTTTGCGGGTCCTTTATATTTTGCGAGTCCTTTATATTTAACAACTTGAGTCTCAAGCTATATGATAACACTAGTAATAGGCCAGTTGTAGCCCATTACTAGTGAGGCACATTGGAGCATAAATTGAAATAATTTGTTTGACTGATGGTCGTGTCTCAGCGGAGGGAGGGAGAGAGTGCGAGTCTTAAGTGAAGAAGGGTGTTTCATGATTTCTAAAAGTGTTGAATAAAACCAGTGTCTCTGAATGTACTTAAATTGTTTTTAAGGCCCTCAATTAGATCAATGCAATCAGTGATTGATATATAGGGGGACTGGAGGCCCTTATTGGGAAATCACTGATATGAAATAATTTGGTGAATGCTCCAACGTCGGTTTCTTGGAAAAATTGAACAGTGAGCTTTGTTTGGCCATTTTACTTGTTTTTGCTAGCCAAGTTGGTTAGTGAGTCTTAGCTAGCTAACAGTGAGTATCCTACACAGTGTAGCCTAGCCTACACAGAGATAGCTACTGTTTACTGCAATGGTATTAGTGCGAAGTGACGTGCCAGAACCCGCCCATTATTTTGAAATTGATCAGCTGATTGTTTTTTACAAATTGTTTTTGTTTTTCTCCAGTAAATAATCAAGCATAATTCAAATACAAGTCATATCCCAGTCTGCTGTGCCCACATGCTTCAAGAAGGCAACCATTGTTCCTGTTCACAAAAAAAGCTAATGTACCTGAACTAAATGACTATCGCCCCAAAGCACTCACTTCTGTCATCATGAAGTGCTTTCAGAGACTAGTCAAGGATCATATCACCTCCACCCTACCTTATACCCTAGACCCACTCCAATTTGCTAAGTGCCCCAATAAGTCCACAGACGATGCAATCGCCATCACACTGCACACTGCCCTATTCCATCTCAACAAGAGGAATACCTATGTAAGAATGCTGTTCATTGACTACAGCTCAGCATTTAACACCATAGTACCCTGCAAACTCGCCATTAAGCTCGAGACCCTGGGTCTCGACCCCGCCCCGTGCAACTGGGTCCTATACTTTCTGACGGGCCGCCCCCAGGTTGTTTCCTAACTTCACCACATCTCCACCGCGCTGATCCTCAACACTGGGGCCCCACAAGGGTGCGTTCTCAGCCCTCTCCTGTACTCTCTGTTAACCCATGACTGCGGGGCCATGCACGCCTCCAACTCAATCATCAAGTTTGCAGATGACACTACAGTGGTAGGCTTGATTACCAACAAAGACGAGACAGCCTAAAGGGAGGAGTTGAGGGCCCTCGGAGTGTGGTTTCAGGAAAATAACTTCTCACTCAACGTCAACAAAACAAAGGAGATGATGGTGGACTTCAGGAAACAGCAAAGGGAGCATCCCCCCTATCCACATCGATGGGACAGTAGTGGAGAAGGTGGAAAGTTTTAAGTTCCTGGGTGTACAGATCACAGACAAACTGAAATGGTCCACCCACACAGACAGCGTGGTGAAGAAGGTGCAACAGCACCTCTTTTTATTTTTTTATTTAACTAGGCATGCCAGTTAAGAACAAATTCTTATTTACAATGACGGCCTAGGAACAGTGGGTTTACTGCCTTGTTCAGGAGCAGAACGGTCAATTTTTACCTTGTCGGCTCGGGGATTTGATCGAGCAATCTTTCTGTTACTGGCCCAACGCTCTAACCACTAGGCTACCTGCCGCCACAACCTCAGGAGGCTGAAGAAATTTGGCTTGTCACCTAAAACACTCACAAACTTTTACAGATGCACAATCGAGAGCATCCTGTCGGGCTGTATCAACGCCTCGTACGGCAACTGCTCCGCCCACAACCGCAGGGCTCTCCAGGGGTTAGTGCGGTCTGCACAAAGCATAACTGTGGGCAAACTACCTGCCCTCCAGGACACCTACAGCACCAGATGTCACAGGAAGGCCAAAAAGATCATCAAGGACAACAACCACCTGCCTGTTCACCCTGTTATCAACCACTGCCTGTTCACCCTGTTATCATCCAGAAAGCAAGGTCAGTACATGCATCAAAGCTGGGACCGAGAGACTGCAAAAACAGCTTCTATCTCAAGGCCATCAGACTGGTAAACAGCCATCACTAACATAGAGTGACTGCTGCCAACATATAGACTCAAATCTCTGGCCACTTTAATAAATGTAATAAATTGATTTAATAAAAGTATCACAAGTCAGATTAAATAATGTAACATTAAATAATGTCTACATATCCTACATTACTCATCTCATGTATATACTGTTTGATACCATCTACTGCATCTTGCCTATGCTGCACGGCCATCGCTCATCCATATATTTATATGTACATATTCTTATTAATTCCTTTACATTTGTATGTATAAGGTAGTCGTTGTGAATTTGTTAGATTACTTGTTAGATATTTGTCACGACTTCTACTGAAGTCGATGCCTCTCCTTGTTCGGGCGGTGCTCGGCAGTCGACGTCACCGGTCTTCTAGCCCAAAGCATAACTGTGGGCAAACTACCTGCCATCCAGGACACCTACAGCACCAGATGTCACAGGAAGGCCAAAAAGATCATTAAGGACAACAACCACCCGAGCCACTGCCATTTTTCATTTTCCATTGGTTTTGTCTTGTCTTCCTACACACCTGGTTTCAATCCCATTCATTACCTGTTGTGTATTTAACCCTCTGTTTCCCCTTATGTCTTTGTCAGAGATTGTTCGTTGTTCAGTATTCGTGTTGTTTGTATTGGTGCGCGACATGTCCTCGTACCCACTTTGTTTTATTGTATTCATGGTTTTGGAGTTATGTTTGTTTTCAAGTTATTAAACAACTCCATTCCATTAAGTTTGATTTTCCTGTGCCTGACTTCCCTGCCACCTATACACACTACTCTGACAATATTACTGCACTGTCGGAACTAGAATGCTGTTCTTCCACTAACCTCATTGCAACTCCCCTCCAAGTCTCCGACCACTACCTTGTATCCTTTTCCCTCTCGCTCTCATCCAACACCTCCCACACTGCCCCTACTCGGATGGTATCGCGCCGTCCCAACCTTCGCTCTCTCTCCCCCGCTACTCTCTCCTCTTCCATCCTATCATCTCTTCCCTCCGCTCAAACCTTCTCCAACCTATCTCCTGATTCTGCCTCCTCAACCCTCCTCTCCTCCCTCTCTGCATCCTTTGACTCTCTATGTCCCCTATCCTCCAGGCCGGCTCGGTCCTCCCCTCCCGCTCCGTGGCTCGATGACTCATTGCGAGCTCACAGAACAGGGCTCCGGGCAGCTGAGCAGAAATGGAGGAAAACTCGCCTCCCTGCGGACCTGGCATCCTTTCACTCCCTCCTCTCTACATTTTCCTCCTCTGTCTCTGCTGCTAAAGCCACTTTCTACTACGCTAAATTCCAAGCATCTGCCTCTAACCCTAGGAAGCTCTTTGCCACCTTCTCCTCCCTCCTGAATCCTCCTCCCCCTCCCCCCCCCTCCTTCCTCTCTGCAGACGACTTCGTCAACCATTTTGAAAAGAAGGTCGACGACATCCGATCCTCGTTTGCTAAGTCAAACGACACCGCTGGTTCTGCTCACACTGCCCTACCCTGTGCTCTGACCTCTTTCTCCCTCTCTCTCCAGATGAAATCTCGCGTCTTGTGACGGCCGGCTGCCCAACAACCTGCCCGCTTGACCCTATCCCCTCCCCTCTTCTCCAGACCATTTCCGGAGACCTTCTCCCTTACCTCACCTCGCTCATCAACTCATCACTGACCGCTGGCTACGTCCCTTCCGTCTTCAAGAGAGCGAGAGTTGCACCCCTTCTGAAAAAACCTACACTCGATCCCTCCGATGTCAACAATTACAGACCAGTATCCCTTCTTTCTTTTCTCTCCAAAACTCTTGAACGTGCCGTCCTTGGCCAGCTCTCCCGCTATCTCTCTCTGAATGACCTTCTTGATCCAAATCAGTCAGGTTTCAAGACTAGTCATTCAACTGAGACAGCTCTCCTCTGTATCACGGAGGCGCTCCACACTGCTAAACCTAACTCTCTCTCCTCTGCTCTCATCCTTCTAGATCTATCGGCTGCCTTCGATACTGTGAACCATCAGATCCTCCTCTCCACCCTCTCCGAGTTGGGCATCTCCGGCGCGGCCCACGCTTGGATTGCGTCCTACCTGACAGGTTGCTCCTACCAGGTGGCGTGGCGAGAATCTGTCTCCTCACCACGCGCTCTCACCACTGGTGTCCCCCAGGGCTCTGTTCTAGGCCCTCTCCTATTCTCGCTATACACCAAGTCACTTGGCTCTGTCATAACCTCACATGGTCTCTCCTATCATTGCTATGCAGACGACACACAACTAATCTTCTCCTTTCCCCCTTCTGATGACCAGGTGGCGAATCGCATCTCTGCATGTCTGGCAGACATATCAGTGTGGATGACGGATCACCACCTCAAGCTGAACCTCGGCAAGACGGAGCTGCTCTTCCTCCCGGGGAAGGACTGCCCGTTCCATGATCTCGCCATCACGGTTGACAACTCCATTGTGTCCTCCTCCCAGAGCGCTAAGAACCTTGGTGTGATCCTGGACAACACCCTGTCGTTCTCAACCAACATCAAGGCGGTGGCCCGTTCCTGCAGGTTCATGCTCTACAACATCCGCAGAGTACGACCCTGCCTCACACAGGAAGCGGCGCAGGTCCTAATCCAGGCACTTGTCATCTCCCGTCTGGATTACTGCAACTCGCTGTTGGCTGGGCTCCCTGCCTGTGCCATTAAACCCCTTCAACTCATCCAGAACGCCGCAGCCCGTCTGGTGTTCAACCTTCCCAAGTTCTCTCACGTCACCCCGCTCCTCCGTTCTCTCCACTGGCTTCCAGTTGAAGCTCGCATCCGCTACAAGACCATGGTGCTTGCCTACGGAGTTGTGAGGGGAACGGCACCTCAGTACCTCCAGGCTCTGATCAGGCCCTACACCCAAACAAGGGCACTGCGTTCATCCACCTCTGGCCTGCTCGCCTCCCTACCACTGAGGAAGAAGTACAGCTCCCGCTCAGCCCAGTCAAAACTGTTCGCTGCTCTGGCCCCCAATGGTGGAACAAACTCCCTCACGACGCCAGGACAGCGGAGTCAATCACCACCTTCCGGAGACACCTGAAACCCCACCTCTTTAAGGAATACCTAGGATAGGATAAGTATCCCCCCTTTAAGATTTAGATGCACTATTGTAAAGTGACTGTTCCACTGGATGTCATAAGGTGAATGCACCAATTTGTAAGTCGCTCTGGATAAGAGCGTCTGCTAAATGACTTAAATGTAATGTAATGTAGAAGCACAAACATTTTGCTACACTCGCATTAACAGCTGCTAACCATGTGTATGTGACCAATAACATTTGATTTGATTTTAAATGTATTACATAGGCGTAAATTAAATTGATTTTATGTACAGCACTAGATTTTATGTGAGATGTCCTTCAGTGTCCTGAAAGGCATCTTCCAAATAAAATGTATTATTATTGTTATTATCATTATTGCTGTCAATTTCCACTTATTGGCCAGTTTATTAAAAAAACAAAAATGGTTTGCTCCTACAGACAGTGAGTCACATGGCCGTGGCTTGCTATATAAAGCAGGCAGACAGGCATTGTGACATTCAGTTACTGTTCGATTGAACATTAGAACGGGCAAAAACGAGTGACCTAAGCAACTTTGAGTGTGGTATGATCGTCGGTGCCAATCTCGGCGTTTCCAGTATCTCAGAAACGGCCGGCCTCCTGGGATTTTCACACACACAACAGTGTCTGGGGTTTACCAAGAATTGCATTACATTTTTACACCGCCTCCCTACTGCCTGCTTTGAATTCTATCTGATGGTGTGTGTTTAGGCCAGTGCTTGACTTGGACTGAAATAGGTGCCAGTACTCATGTTTGGTACCGGTACATTTTATATTTAGGTGCAGGAACTCCTCAGTACTTTTGAGATAATATTCTATAGGAGGAGCAGGATCTCAAGCAGAAGAAAGTGTGAGGTGCCGGTAGTCAATTCCGGTGAGCTCCTGCCCAAGTCAAGTACTGTGCTTAGGTAAAAAGACAAATAATGTCCCGTTTGGATGTAAATGTTTGGAGCACTGAAAAGTAGAGCATAATTATTCAAATGTTTTGCTCAATCTGATTGGTGGACCTGCGCCCACCCATGCCAATCCATGCCTATGCCCCTGGAGAGAATGTTAGCTAAGTGCATGTTAGACCATGTGTCAATACTGGTGGGATCACAAGAAAAGCAGCGTTCTCTTGGATCAGCTTTCTCCAATCAAATTTGACCTCAACATTATAATTGTTCCACATACTAGTGATGGATCAGATCCCAGAGAGATGTTAGTACCTATGGCTACAAATGGGCTTTCGATGGAGCTTAAATATGCTTACCCAATAATAATGCACTAAATCACAGATTCATTTTTTTACACATCATGAAACACAAGTTGAGGCAAAAATTACAGACAGTAGCCTAGTTGTAAAATAGAACTCGGTTGATTGAACATAACATTGATTGAAATATGATTGAAATAGCCTATATAGGCCCATGCATATTGGAATTCAGTCATCTGGGTTTTCATTTGAAACATAATTTTTACCTTCACTTGTTTGTAACAATTGCAAATATTTTTGCAACTTCGTTCTGAAGGTATCGGCAGTCACAATCAGACAGATCAGATCACAAGCAGACATCTCGAAGCTATGTTTAGCGGATATCTTCTGTAAATAAAGTGACGCAGAGTGGGAAAAAATATCTAACTGTGCACTTTGGCTCCTCTACAAGTGCTCTGGGTCACTCGTAGATGTACGAAGGCTATTAAGAGCCATATTACTAACAAAGGCTCTGGGAAACACCTTGATTACTGTACTAAAGATACTGTACATCGTAAGAAGCTTCTAACGATGATCTTATTATTGAAGGCTATTGGAAACGAGGCCCTGAACTATCTCGTTCAAAGCCATTTGAACAAATAATTCGATTAAAAAAACGGTTAACTTTGTCGAGTTGGAGAAACCCCCCAATAAATCGGTTTTTCGTTAACTATGTGAACGGTACAGGCCCCTTCTCACATCCACATACATATCTCAACGAATAATGAACACTGCACCTATCCAATGTCTGTCACAATAATTAAAAGGGTAGCTTAGGCCTCAATATTTCTATTAAAGTTTGACCAACAATTAGCCTGTGGGTTGCATAAAAAGCAACAATAAACCTATAGGATAATTCATGAAATCAGCATTTTGTAATAACCAACTCAAAATTAATTTGACAATGTTATTGTCACACGGCCAAATTTAGCCTACAGCAGTTTTAGGTAGACAACCTAAACACATTATTCAACGAATCTAGCAACTTCAAATGAGTTGTTTACCTAAACAGATCCATTTAACAACCTTTGGATTTCTATTCACTGGGTATTGATTACCAATTACATCGATAAGACGTAGGCCACGCTGTTCAGTATTCTGCCCACAGTCCGTCGGTCGTTGCACTCCAATAGCAATCCCTGTTATGACGAAGAGCAGAAACGGTAGGGTAAACATGTGGAAGTCCGTTTTTTATATTTCAGACACCACCAAGACCTAGAGCGCAATTATTGCTAATTTATTGTGTTATAACTATAGGCCTAAATATAAGGTGTGAGAGGCAATATCTCGATATCATACGGATGTAGGCCTATCAAAATAAATAGAGCAACCAACCTAGCCCTACACACCTACAGACTTCCGTTTCCGGGAATTAGACTATGAACAATAAAAATAAACTATGAACACAAAATTAATGTCAAAGACGAGGGATTAGGCTTACTTACTGTTTTTTTTGTGTGGAAATAACCATGCCGAACATTGAGAAGTGTATGAATTTGGTCAATAAATCGAATGAGTAAATCAATTGAATTGTTTTTAAATAATTAAGTACCAGTACTACCCATAAGGATGAAGATTTGTGTGGTTAAAAAAATAACGGTGAATCAGTTGTATTTATCAGTAACTTGAGTCTCCTATTACAAAACGAATAATGATTCCAAATGATGTTTAATACGATATAATATGGATAATATTATAAATAGAATACACATTTATTTTTTTACCTTTCAAAACAACAGGTTGACTCTAAAATCACTGTATTATTCGCGACTTCTAAAAATATACATTAGCCTAAATAAAATCTAAACTAAATATATTCTATTAAAGATTACATTTTTTTAACGGAAGATCTTTATAAATAAGGAGGCCTGTCATAATATTCATCAAAAGGAATTCAAATATTTTTTTTAAGGCCCAAACATTTATGCATTGCCTAGATAACACAGATGCTCAAACTTCTGGTTGACTTTTCTATCTATTTTCCACACACAAGGGTTTTCCTGACATAACATTAAATCGGTTAGTTCCATCTTACCAGCCAGACAACACTGACAACAGGTGCCCGTAAAACTCGCAGCTGGAAAATCTGATGTCTTGATCTCCGGAAATCTTCGCTCAACAGCTACCATTTGTTGATATCAAAATGGGTGTGTTGTTCAATTGTACATATGAAGTGTTTCTAACAAATTCCTTTGAGATTTACTGTTCAAATAAAACTTCATTTTATCCCATCTAAATTAAAGATTCAATATATTTTCAGAAGGCCCATGGTCACATGAGAGAAGTGTGCAGCTATCGTGCAATCAAAAGTGATCTAATTCATGAACAGGATTATTAAACTAAATTATTTTTTTGTCAAAGAGACAATCTTACATAGTTGCAACCTTATATGCGTATCATTTCTCTAAATTCTGCACAAAAAAAAGTTATTTACAGTATTTGTGCCGTAGTCATATGCATTTTGTCTACTAGGGCGTACGTAGTTCTTGTCACAACCAAAAAATACAACACGTACAAAATAAGTAAAGTCCATTGGAACTGATAGGCCTATCTATATTTGGTTCAGTGTCCATCTGCCACACTTTAAATCACACATCACATTTTACCGTAAAATATGTAACCAGAATGTATGCCTTTGTAAATCATGAAAATACCATCTGAAACCGGACGGTTAAAATGAAATTCCCAAATACAAGCAATTATAAAGCAATTGTTATGTTGCATTCGCAAATGCTATAAACAAGTATTATGATTATTATTTGTATTATTATATACATTTGATTATTTTCCAGTCTGTCCTGATAAATTAAAGAAGGTTAGTAGAATGGAATCTTACGGTCACAAGTTCTGAAAATATCTGAAAACAATATAAACGTGCTTTTGCGCGAGATCAGAACTATAAAAAAGCTTCTTTTAAAAAAATAGAAGAACCAACTTGTTTATTAAGTCTACGTTCACATGTCCATGCTGTCTTTTGTGACGAACAAATAGCTACGTACCAGCCGAGTGAACCTCAGAATGCTGGCTGGAGATTAGAGGGAAACGATTCAGAACAGAAGACCATCCTCTCTTTTTCCTTACCATCGCCATGCACGGCTTTAGGATCCTAACTTTGTGACCTCTCCATCCCTCCACCCCTAACTGGGCCAGGCCACGTCATTAATCTCTGTCAATCAATACATTGATCAGGTTTATCACTAAGCGCATAAATGCCAAACCATTCACTCCGTGGGAAACAAAGTTTATTTAGAAGGGGCACTTGTGTGTGGAGTGCATCAAATGTAATTGTGCATATACTGCAGTGAAGTACTCAGAGAGATATATTGTTACTTTTACATTTAAATCTCTCTCTCTCACTCTCTCACACACACACACAGGTGCATGCCTTGAAGTCCTTATATACTCCTCACACACCACCACAGTGTGGTCTGTCTGTGAATCCCACACGACTATCATGCGCGTAACCGGCGCATTTCTAAATACACAGGGGGCGCGCTCACATACACACTGACACCCGGCTCAGCCAGTTTTCAGTGGAAGCGCTGTTGGACAAGGGATGAGATATAGCCTACGGTCGTCTATAACACAGGACACCAACACATGTAACGTGGACGAGGACTATACTCGATATTTAACCACTTTGGATCAAGATAAATTGTTGGATCATGTTGGATTGACTGGAGAAAAATTCGGTAATATTTGGTAATATTGTTTGGTAATATTATCGCTCCAGGAAAGCGAGAGGGAGGAGAGTGAGCGCGCGCCTCTGTCTGTTTGTGTGTGTGAGTGAAAGGCGCGAGAGAGGGAGAGAGAGGGAGGGGAGGGAGGTGGGATCGGGAAAGATATATTCTTTCAGCGATGGAAGTCACAATGGAAAACCTTGGCAACCTTCACGGCGTCTCGCACTCACAGACAGGGGACCTGATGAGCTCCTCACACGCTCGGCAGTCCTCCGCCCCTTCTCACCGGAACCTAGTTTCTCACGCGCACGGCCGGTCGGCGATGGTGTCCAGCATGACCTCGATACTGGATGGTACCGGGGACTACCGGACAGACCCCTCGTCGCTCTCCGGCCACCTTCACCCGGCCATGAGCATGTGCGAGTCCGGGATGAGCCTGAGCAACACCTACACCACCCTGACACCTCTCCAGCACCTACCTCCCATATCCACCGTCTCCGACAAGTTCCACCACCCACACTCCCACCACCACGCAGCCGCCCAACAGCGACTCTCTGCGGGGAATGTCAGCGGGAGCTTCACGTTAATGAGGGATGACCACCGGGGGCTGGCGTCTATGGGCAACCTATACTGCCACTACCCCAAAGATATGTCCAGCATGGGCCATGGGTCCCTCTCCCCGCTGTCCAACGGCCTTGGCTCTTTGCACAACTCCCAGCAGACGCTCTCAGCCTACGGTCCAAGTGCTCACCTCTCCAATGATGCCAAGATGCTCTCTCCCGTGACAGGCTTCGAGTCCCACGCCACTATGCTGTCTCGGAGCGAGGAGCACATTGCCAGAAGTTTAGGTGGCCATGGACACGGCATGATCTCCAACCTCAACGGGATGCACCATACGCACAGCCACCTCCACTCCCAGGCCAATGGGGCAGCGATGCTGGCCGAGCGGGAGAGGCACGGTGCTGGGGCCGGCCAGGGAGGAGGGTCAGGCGGGCAGGCGGAGGAGATCAACACTAAGGAGGTGGCTCTGCGGATAACAGCGGAGCTGAAGCGCTACTCCATCCCCCAGGCGATTTTCGCACAGAGGATCCTATGTCGGTCCCAAGGAACCCTCTCAGATCTCCTGCGGAACCCCAAGCCGTGGAGTAAACTCAAGTCTGGCAGAGAGACGTTCCGGAGGATGTGGAAGTGGCTCCAGGAGCCCGAGTTTCAGCGGATGTCTGCCCTTCGGTTGGCTGGTAAGATGCACCTGGTCTCACTGCCTATGTCGTGTGGGCTTCGTATTGAACAGTCAATCGTAACCAATTGACGTTTTGCGCTTATTAAAAGCATACGTTCTCGCTTTCTGTATAGGCTTATATAATACATTTGCTATTCTATACACATAACTTGTTTTATGCTAAAGACTTAACGAACTTTATCAGACAAAACCTCAACTTCCAAACGATTCAGCACCATGGACAGCGGTCAGTGTAAAACGGTTGCGAGCAAAGTTACTCACGAGACCAAGTAGCCTAAACGGTTTTTCAGGAGAACTTCAGAGCGAATCTTTCTCTCTTTAAATCACCGTTTTAGAGAGATATCTGCGTTACAGTAAAAGTGATTGCATGGTATCCATGTCACCATATGTTGTTGTGACACGTTGCAAGAGAAACCAGCTGCATGCACTGTCTTACACCTCAGCCTAATGTTAACAGGGTTTTTGTACCCATAAAGCCAAATATAATCACTGAGAGGACCCGGGCATTGTCATATAAGGATAATATGAGACTCTGGGTGTATTATGTCCACAAGGTCCTCGAGATAGGGGGAATGTGTGCTCACTAACGCGCCAGGCCGGGTGTGTGTGTGTCTAAAACATGTCACCCTGTCCATCGTGGGTCTCTCTAGTGAATCCCATATGTTCCAAACATGTAACTCACACAGTCACTCGCTCTCATGGGTCCCGTGTGCTCCACCAGCTTGAACATGGAGGCATATAAACTAGTCGCGCGGGAGGAGAGCGCGTCAGCGGCGCGTGACCTCTGGCTGCTGATCAATACGCTACGTCCCACTCTACCCTTTAAAATGTGGCACCCGAATCAATATTCGAATCCGACCTGAAAGACAGCCAACCACACGGCAGCGCCGGCTTTTCATTTTGACCCTTAACGGTCTAAAATTAGACTACATATGGGTTGTCAGTCTACAACTGGCTTCCCTCTGCTTCGATGACGCGGGTTTTAGTTCATGCCATATCTAAAATGCTATGGGGCTCATCCCTTGGGCATAGAAACACATCTACTACTCAAGTAAAATACAAAGTATTTTCGTTCAAATGACATTTCTTGCTTTTGGCAATACTAGTAGGCATACAGGCCCTCCAGCCAACCCCAAATCATCGAAATAAAGGCCACAAACGCGTCCATTTGATTTTTTATTAGATTTTCTCTCTGCAGTTAATTGGTTTGATTAATTTATCAGATTATGGTTTTACATTTTAATCACTGTCCAATCAATAGTTTAAAAACAAGAGACATTCGAAATGAGTGTAAGACAAAAAATACAATAATTTAATCAATAAATAATCCACATTTATAGGGAAAGTTGTTTTTCCAAATGGTTATCGTATTTCAGAGAAGATGTATATTTTTAGTGTAAAACAGGAGGGGGTGTTTTGAGGCAAAAACCTTCATGTTCAGTCCACACCAATGAGTAAATGGGCTTCCCCTATCGTCCTCATCCTATACAATTTCAGAATAGTCCAGACATTATATTTAAGAAATTACTAGGAATTTCCGTTTATGGCCATTGCTTTAATATTTTCGAATGTCTTTTTCAATTTACTCAAAAACAGGCAGTTTGAAACAACAAAACCACACAAAACGTACAGGCTATGTGATCACTTTACATCTGTGGCTTTTCACTGTTCTAATCTGTCAAATAAAAATCACTCTGACCAATGTGTAGGCGTGTGTAAATTCCCTTGTCAATAGCGGCCAGAGGGGTTGACTTTAGTGCCCCTCCCAGACCACAGTTTTCAATTAATTCAGGTACATCTGAATGGCTGGTGAGTTACAGACTCGTGAAAAGTGTGTGCGTAAGCCTTTGTGCGTGTGTATGTGTGTGTATGTGTGTGTATGTGTCAGCAAGCATGTGTTAAGTGGAAATGCTGATCTCACCAATCTCGCTATCAAACCATACACATTTGTAAAGCCATTGAACCAACACAAAAACGTTTTGAAGCTCAGACTGGATCAGCAGGCTAGCTCAGGGGTCCGTAGGACAGACTTTGGTAAGGTGTTGGAGCTTCTAGCAGGTTGTTGGAGATGGTGTTGACACCACCAGATCGTGATATGATTTCCCCAAGTGTTACAGTCAATAACTGATTCCTCTGCACTGTCACACTGTATACATGGTGTTGTGATCACAAGCAGTGTTAGAGCTGTCTGAACTTGTACAGCCATAGACCGGATACAGGTGCAACCTTTTCCTTATAGGAAGCATATTTAATAAATAGTGAAAACGCAAGACAGATAGCTGTAGCCAGCAGCCATAACAGTGTGGAGGGCCATTCATAGTGTAGCTCTGTCCTTTCCTTGTTTGCCTGGCTTCGCAGATAGGAGATCAATAAAGCTGCTTCCAATTCCCAACCCCCACTCTCTCTTTCCTCTCTCTCTCTCCCCCTGTCTCACTTTCTCTCCCTCTTTGTCTCTCTCGCTCGCTCTCGCTCTCTCTCTCTCCTTTTGTCTCTCCCTCCTCTGCACAAAAATGCAACCTATAATCCATTATGATTGCCAATGCCGCTAGCACTGGACTGGCTGCTTCAGTGGATTGGAAACCCACACACTGCAGGACAAAGAGTTGAGGGATAAAGCTGGAGGATAGAAGGAGAACCACCTGATAAAATATGACAAAATGGGCAAATAATTGCGAGTAGGAATAGTTGCAAATCCATCTAGCAGTATTCTGTCTGTACATGTGAATTTGACTTTTGCCCACTGATATTAAGTTAGGATTCGGCCAATGGTGTACAAGCAGTTGCCTTTGTGGTTCATTCTTTCTCTGCGACTGTGTCAGTTAGTGGTCACAAATCATGGTCCTAGAGAGCTACAGGGTTGGCATGCTTTTGCTCCAGCCTAGTCCCAACTCATATAATTGAGTAAAAAGGAAACCTGGCCAAGAAGGCAGATCGACATAGAAATAGCCCTTGCAAGACAAAGGCAGTGTTTTTTGGGGGGATATATAGAGCCAGTTAGGCAGCTATCCTTGGCCCTGATGATTCAGACTGCTGTGGTTCTGAACGGACAGCTGGGAACATTTATTCAGAAGCTGGCCCCAGGTTTCTGTTTCGTGACATCAGATGTTGCTTGATTATATTAATAGGGGTTCACTGCTCAGAATTGTGTTGTTGTTATTATTAGAAATGTGATCTACAGAATGGATTGATAGAGATACGTTTTTGGAATAACACTAGATACAAAGTCTCTGTGTTGTGGGGGCGCCCATACCCTAACACAGCCAGCTGGGAGAGCAGGTGTTGATTGAGGGTTGGTGAGTTTGGGCTTTGTGTCAACAGGCAGATAGAGGTAGGGTAGAGAAAGGATCAATAGAGACTTTAATAATTGATAAGAATGAGGGAGAGGGAGATGGAGGAGAGTAGAAAGAAAATGGGAAGAGAAGAGAGAGGGAAGGATGAGTGGTGTAGCCCTTGTAACAGATTTGTTTCTGGGTAAGCAAAGTCAAATGTGTGGTTAACAACACGCAGCGTCAACCACAACCCAACATATGTGTGGTAGCTACAAACAAAAGTGTGTACAACATGCGGTTTTTACACCTGTAGGAAAATAACAAAATCACATCTCAGACAGTAAAATAACTGGGTTACTTGGGAATGCACTGTTTAAATGTGTTGTTAACTCCGACGGCGTACTAATATTCAAACACTTTCTAATTGAACTTTTATTGAAACCTGAAGGTCCTTTTATGATAAAGAATCTCTTGTAGAAAGGCTGCCTGGCCAAGAAGGAAGATCTACATAGAAATAACCCTCACAAGACGAAGGCAGTGTTTTTTAACAGGGGGATTCTAGTGTATGTAGTCAGCCATAGTAATGATCTGTTTCTGCTTATGTCAGCAAATCGACCTCAATGCAATCCAAGGTTGTGATGTCATTAGATTTTTAAAGGTTGTTATGGTTTATGGGGTATGTAATGCATCTTTATGTGGGCATGCAAGCACATTTCACTGTGTGTGTGTGTGTGTGTGTGTGTGTGTGTGTGTGTGTGTGTGTGTGTGTGTGTGTGTGTGTGTGTGTGTGTGTGTGTGTGTGTGTGTGTGTGTGTGTGTGTGTGTGTGTGTGTGTGTGTGTGTGTGTGTGTGTGTGGTGTGTGTGATTGGGTTATAGAGTGTGTCTGCACTATACATTGTTCAGGCTTATCTGACTCCCTCTGAATCAGAATCGATTTTCCCTCCCTCCCTCCCTCCCTCCCTCCCTCCCTCCCTCCCTCCCTCCCTCCCTCCCTCCCTCCCTCCCTCCCTCCCTCCCTCCCTCCCTCCCTCCCTCCCTCCCTCCCTCCCTCCCTCCCTCCCTCCCTCCCTCCCTCCCTCCCTCCCTCCCTCCCTCCCTCCATCTCTGGCACTGCACCAGCAGCACCAACCGAGCAGGTCTGTCCCAACTCCTCCTCAGCCCCCCGCCCCCTCTGCATCACAGGCTCTCCCATCAATGGTCTTCCCTACTACCACCAAACAAACACCACTTGTTTAGTAACACCCTGCATGCACTGGACCACAGAGCATACCACACTACATCAATGCATTAACCTCCATACAGTAGACTAAAAACAATGCATGTAGCCTATATAAAGGCCAATAAGTCAATATTTGCATGACATATACACGTCTCATATTCACATTTGGGGTTTAATAGAGGAATTAATTTGAGAATTTTAGATACAAAAATAAAATAAAAGCTAAATGCTGTCCAATTACGTAGCCTAATAAAATGTTGTGAAAGACTGGGTAGGATCAGTTCTATTCAGAAAAAACGTGGACAAACACAGAATATGAAGAGGTTGAGAATTAAAGTAAACCTGAATAGATTAGGTCAATAATGTTCTGATGGAGGTCGAATGACACGCTCAGCTGTAAGGGTTCGGCTGGAAAGGCGCTGTCAAGGGTTATTCTGTGCATACTTCTCTCGGCAAGTGAGGCGCTGTCTGGGGTTCTGAAGAGTATTCGGTATGCCTATGAGGTGCTGTCCGTGGTTATGAAGAGTGTTCTGTGTGCCTATGAGGCGCTGTCCGTGGTACGGGGGAGTGTTCAGAGTGCCTATGCGCGCTGTTTGTGGTAGACTGTTCGGGCGACTGGGGCCTCAGAGTACATTTCTCACTCAATTCTGGCATACATGGAGATTCTAGAATTTTCGTTTGGTGCTCAACAAATTAATGGGATTTATCATACTGTCGCACGTTACATAAATCAGAGCCATACTATACACTGAGTCTACCAAACATTACGAACACCTTCCTAATATTGAGTTGCACCATTTTCAAACTAAAAAGGCATTCCGCCTTTAGCAAGTGCCAAACACTGGCCGCGCATACTACACACTTCTAAGGAAAATATGAAATGTTGTTCAGTATTTTGTTTATCCTGCCATTGTATATATGGGCGCTGAATTTAAATAGTCTGTGATATCCCGCTACTATCGCACAGCAATACTATAGCCTACGAATACCAAATATGTTTAAATGGGCTACCAGTCTAAATTACTTTCGAGCATGCTTGGCTATTAAATGAGCTATGGGTAAGAGCATCTGCTAAGCGACTAAAATGTAGGCCTAAATGTAGAAGAAACACATTAGACTACATGCTGCTATGTGATCTCATTACCAACAATGCACCTGTTTTATAATTAGGCCTACTTTGGAATGTTTTTATTACCCTTACAATTATTATAATTCCCGTGCATCAATCATCTCCATTTCCCTCAAAATAACAATATTTGCTTGCAAAAAAAAAAAATCGATGGACCACTAGAAGTTGTACAAGCATACACATGGCCTGAGAAATGCACACTCTTGCGTCAAGCTCACATTTTATAAATACCAATCTTTATGCGAAAACTGGCGCACGCAAGGTTTAGTATTTTTTTGTGCGCTCGCACCTTTGAGCGTTGTCCATAGTTCTGGGTAAAAGTTCTGTAGGCTGGCGAGGCGTTGTTTGTGGTTCTGAACAGAGTTAGCATCAAAGGACAACAGCATTCGTATTTGCATTCTCACTGGAGCTTGTAGATTTCATTAGAAAGCACAGGATTTCATCAAAAATAAATTAAGTGATTAATCGAAATAAAACCATTTCTATTTGGTGGCAACATTGTACCCCTTCAAAAACTGGCAAGCTGACTTAGCCAGTCCATATTCCCCAAATTCCCCATTTCAGTTTTGTAAACCCTGCAGTGCAATCACTAGGCTACTTGAAACTTGAAACCTGTGTGTGTGTGTGTGTGCGTGTGTGTGTGTGTGTTAATATCTTCAGTGGGGTTGACACCTTCTCTCAGGTTTAGAATGTACAATCATAACACTTAATTCACACAACTTCAATTAAATGCAATCGAAGACGAAAACAAAATACAACGGCAACAGCAACATTGCTTTCGCATAATATAACCGGTTTAAGGATTCAATTATTCGACTAAAATGTACAAAAAAATAAATGGAACAACTATGATGTAAATACTTCAATCCTGCATGATAGGATTAATCCATACAATTTCTGAGTGTATTTTTAATGACACGAATCCGCATAGTCACGTCACTAACTTTTCCCTCTTTTCATGAACATTTGTATGAATAAATACGCATCACCGATTTCTCTGTTTCACTAATTTTATTCATTTATGAATTTTTCTCCCTCCAAATTATTATTATTTAAACGTTTTCCATAATTTGGAGAAAAAACGAAATAATTTTCGGGGCTCTAAAAGCCCTGATTTGAACCCAATAGCCAAATTAATTTAGCATTCAGAACCCGTGACCTATATGCAATATATTTAGGCATATCCTTTTCAAACCCATAGCTTATAAAAACCATATAAACACCATACGAATAAACTGCTTTGAATAAACTGCTTTTAAATGACATAACAGACTAATAAACAGCAGACTAAACTATTCAGAAACCGTATTGTCCTATCGAGTAAACAGCAGAAGTGTCTCTTTTAATTTATAAGCAGGGAATACTATGCCTATACCAAATGGCTACAGGAAGTAGGCTCTTTAAATTGTGAATATATTTAGAATTATTGTGAATTATTTTTCCAAACATGCATTATTATAGTTTGCAAAAAACATCTGCATTGAACAGCCAATGTTGGCTAAAATGTGAATGCATGGTGGTGTAGCAAGTAGAAGATAATTCAATTGCAATAATGCTTGGCTTGTAGACTTCATTAGAAAGCACAGGATTTCATATTCGAAATCAAATAATTTTCTATTAATTACGGCAGCTTCTAATGTAATATTTTGTGACGGCTGTACAGTTGCTATTGCATGTCTTTGTGGAAATCCAACCGTTGACTTTACAGCAATATATGGGCTCTAATCAAGACAACCAATGAGCGTAGATCCCAGAGGTGTGACCGACAGTGATTGATTGACATAAACTGTTTCTCGCCTGCAGTAGTCCGGCCGGTAAGGGAGAGGGCTCATCTCACCGCACGCAAAACGCGATCACGTCATTCCGCCCCTGCCTCGGTCCCAGGCACGCCCAGGCTCAGGGGCACACCACTATAGCAGCATGGTGCGGTCAGTTATGAAACGCACACACACACACACACACACACACACACACACACACACACACACACACACACACACACACACACACACACACACACACACACACACACACACACACACACACACACACACACACACACACACACACACACACACACACACACACACACACACAGCAAGAGAGAGACACACACTTACTGTAAAGGGCGACTGAACTTCCTGATTTGGCCTTGTTTTAGAGTAGGTTCATTATGAAATGGTTGTGGCTATGTCTGAATTCAAACCTAGGCTGGTTTCAGGGTGTGGTTTGATGTGGGTGTCTCCAATTAGCTTCAGCTGGCTTTTGTGTGACAGTGACAAATATATATAAATATATATTTTCAATTGCATTTATTAAAACAAAAACAATACAATACAAAGACTATACAAATGGCCTCTCCCATGAGCGGGTGCTCTGGTCAGTGGGTACGCTTGCTCCCACCCACCCACCCCGAGAAGCCTGCAGAGCTAAGCCCCTGACCCAAAGCCCAAAGGGATTTTCCAAGGGCGGGAAGGACTAAGCTCTGCCTGACTCCCAGGTGGGCATGGAAGCGAGCGCACCAATAATAATCAGGACCAGCACACACACCAGTCACAGTGTGAAACCAAAACACAAAACATACATAACTAAACACAAAACATACATAACTAAATGCATCCCTACCCTCACCCCTGATTGGAGGACCTCAAACATTTATACTGTGCATTTATCCCAACACTCGTTAATTCCAGCCACAGATCACCCCATCTTTCCCAGTAAATTGGCATTCTACCATTTCCTCTTGCAATACATCCCTCCATTCTCCCATGGTGTCTCACTAGGGACTTGAACCTCCCCATCTGCAACATTTCTGCCAAAATTGCCCCCAAAATTAAAATGTTTACCAAAGAGTACAATGATATTTCCTATTGACTGACTGTGGTCCTTCAAATCCCCCAACAATACAGTTTGCAGGTTCATTCACACCCCGATATTATGACCCAAAAACCATTCCTGGACCTGACTCCAAAAACAAGCCATAGATGGACAGCACCAAAAGAGATGCTCTATTGATTCTGTTTCCATGTTGCAGAGTCTGCACCAGTCTACTGTTTAATGCCCCATATACTGCCCATTCTTTTTGTAGTGAGAATTTTATCAAATGGCTTAAGTTGAAAAGAACAGTGGCAAAGTTGGTTTGACTTTTGGATAGCCTATCTCCGGGACTCTTTAGGGCCCTTCAATAAATTGCACAGAAAGTTTTCACATCCCATGACTTTTTCCACATTTTGTTGTGTTATAAGTTCAGGAGTAAAAATGTGCTTAACACATCACATAATAAGTTGCATGGACTCACTCTGTGGGTAATAATAGTGCTTAAAATGATTTCTGAAAGACTACATCACCTCTGTACCTCACACATACATCCTGTTTGCAACAAGGCACTACAGTAATACTGCAAACAAATTGTCCAAGCAATTCACATTTATTCCTTAATACAAAGTGTTATGTTTGGGGCTAATCCAATAAAACCCATTACTGAGTACCACTCTCTATATGTTCAAGCATGGGGGTGGCTGCATCACATTATGGGTATGCTTGTAATTCTTAAAGAACTGGGGATGTTTCCAGGATAAAAAAAAATTAATGGAATGGAGTGAAGCACAGGAAAAATCCAAGAGGAAAACCTGGTTCAGTCTGCTTTCCACCAGACACTGGGAGACGAATCCACCTTTCAGCAGGACAATAACCTAAAACACAAGGCCAAATCAACTTCCGAAGAAATCTGCTTACGAAGAAGACAGTGAATGTTCCTGAGTGGCCGAGTTACAGTTTTGACTTAAATCTGCTTGAAAATCTTTGGCAAGACCTGAACATTTTGGTTTAACAATGATCAACATCCATTTCGACAGAGCTTGAAGAATTTTGAAAAGAATATGGGGCAAATGTTGCACAATCCAGGTGTGGAAAGCTTTTAGAGACCATCCCAGAAATTCTCTCAGCTGTAATCGCTGCCAAAGCTGCTTCTGCAAAGTATTGACTCGGGTGTGAATACTTATTTAAATGAGATATTTCTGTATTTCATTTTCAATACATTTGCAAAAATTTCATTATGGGGTATTGTGTGTAGATGGGTGAGAATTATTATTTTTTAATACATTTTGAATTCAGGTTGGAACACATCAAAATGTGAAATAAGTGTGAGTAGTTTCTATTCCAAATTTACCACAGGCATTAAAATCAGGTCGTGTTTATCTGCACTTTGAATGAATTATTACTTGTGTGCTGCCAGCTGCGGGCATGTGGGCAGGATTGAAACAAACCCAACCTTTATTTACGTTGTGATGCAGTCATGACCACAAGTCTCACATAGCTCAGTTTTGGACGAGACTGACTTTATAACCAAAATTATCCTATTTAAACTTTGTAGTCAATTTTGACAGTAGAATAAATGTTTCTGAATCGATGCCACATAGGCTGTTCTCTAAATGAGAAGTTGTTTTTTAGGGGCAGTGTCGTGGAAATTTCCTGTATTACCAAATCATGAGAAAGCAAACCACACACAAGTCAGAGTTATCATAAAGTCCATCTTTAATTATATGAGCTTCACCATAGCCCTGTGACTCTCAGATCAATTCTGTGTCAAAAACGGATTTCTCTGAGAGTGCTTACAAAACAGTCCTTAGTATCATTTATAGCCAATACACACCCATCAAAACTCACATGACGAATAACAGATCTTAGGAACATTATATAAATAACCTTTTACCAGAAAAAAGAGTATCCCATAATTTATAGCATTAGCTATAAATTATCGTTCAGTTTGGTCTCCTAAACAAAGCTCTTATCTCATTCTTGGTACCACTTAGAACCAAAAACATTACCTTTTTTAAATTGCATATATCAAATAACCCCCTACTGGACTGGCTTACAGAGAGGAGTGACTGGCACACAGACATTGTGGAGCCAACCTAACTGGTTCCCCATTAATCACACCATCCCTTCACATGGTTTAGGAATAGTTAGACACATTCACAGATAAGACTAACCCGACCTCTCCCCTCTCTGGGCCCAAGTAATCTTTCCCACATAAGCATACTTCAAGTATAAAAATTTATAAAACATCTTATTTATAAATGTTACCTAAAGGATTCTGATTCTGCCATGACAGCAGTTGCTTTTTAAAGCAGATAGGGCAAAATATACAACAAGCTCTCACAGTCTCACCTCAGAATTAGATGTTCATCCATATTTCTCAAATGTCAAATTTCAATGTTGTTGGATATCATGGCCGGTTGTGATACAGCCTGGATTTGAACCAGGGTGTCTGTAGTGACGCCTCCAGCACTGAGATGCAATGCCTTAGACCGCTGCACCACTCGGAGCTCCACAATTTAAAGGTTAGGGTTAAGTTTGGGCATTAACTCCTAAATCTTAAGATTAGGCATTAACTGTGAATGGTTAAGGTAAGGGTTAAGGTTTAGGATAGGCGTTACATTTTTTTCTCGAAACCAACTTTTTATTATTCGATTCCAACATGCAACCTTGGGCACCAACGTTTGGCAACAGAGGCAGATGCTTACGCCCATCCGCCATGCCCATCCACAACGCCTAAGCAAAACTGAAACAGTCTTGAAGTTCACAGCGCTCATTTGTCCCCTAGTGGCCAGTTTCCACTTCATCTCCCGATGTCTTCAGACATTGATGGACGTTGAATACTGACTTGAACCATGGGTGACCTGGCTGAGATATAATGCACACTTCAAAAAGTAGGCGAACAGTCATTTTAATCAAATACAAATTTCAACAATCACACCTAAAACAATAAATATGCCTGGACCTGTTTATCAGTGTTGTAAAGTACTTAAGTATCCATACTTTAAAGTAAAACTAAAGTAATTGTCTGGGGTATCTGTACATTACTTTCCTATTTCTATTTTTGACAACTTTTACATTTACTTCACTACATTCCTTAAGAAAATGTTGTACTTTGTACATTTACATTTACCTTGACACACAGAAGTACTCTGTACATTTTGAATGCTTAACAGAACAGGAAAATAGTCCAGTTCACGCACAACAGAACATCAACAGAACATCCCTGGTCATCCCTACTGCCTCCGATCTGGCAGACTCACTAAACACACATGCTTTGTTTGTAAATGATGTCTGAATGAGTGTGCCCCTGTCTATCTGTAATTTAAAAAATAATAAAATGGTGGTATCTGGTTTGCTTAATATAAGGACTTTGATATGATTTATTATTTGACTTTGACTTTCGATACCTAAGTACATTTGAGCAACTACATTTACTTTTGATACTTACAGCATATTTTAAACCAAATACTTTTAGACTTTTACTCAAGTATAATTTTACTGGGTGACTTTGACTTTTACTTGACTTTTTCTAATAAGGTATCTTTACTTTTACTCAAGTATGACAATTGGGTACTTGTTCCACCCCTGCTGCTTATACATAATCACTTGCTCACCAACGTTTCGGTCAATATATTTGCAGTTTGCACATGCCTTTTTGGATCTTCTTTCAGGCCTATTATGCAAATGTTTAAGATGAGCTTACAATTTATACAATTGCTATTGTATAAACCTATACAAATCTAGTTACTCTCTCCAAAACTGTGCTCGGAACATGGAGGGTTTTTATTTCACAAAAACATCGATATTTGCATGTTTTTTTTAAATGTAGGCCTACCCTTGGGCCTCCTGCATCCTAAATTACAGTATGTCCCTCATATGATACCAAGCCCAAAGGAAATCCCTATAAGGTAACCATCTCTCAATGCCCTAAGCCCTATGTTACTATCTTACACTCTGAGCCCTGGATAACTATGCCCCATCTACCTCTCACATCTCTGTCATATCCTGCACACTGTCAAGAGTTATAGCTCACAGTAAGGATGTACAATTCGACCAACTACCTGCTACCCTTCTCATCTTTAAAGGGTAAGAAGCTTGAGTTTTTACTTACCATTTTAACAACATAGTGTGGTCAAAGACTTAGTAACTTAGGTGTAGTCACGATCTGGTTACCTATAAGTACAAACACACTTATGTTTTGGGTTGTTACGTATTTATTAACTTATTTCCATATAACTTCTATTTCTCAACTACATATGGAGGATCTATTCTGCGCTACCGAGTTTGTATGCTAGCCTGGAAGCTAGCTCAAGCTGGTTAATGTTAGCCACACTTAACGCTATTCCGGACATTGTGGATGTGTTATCTAGTGGAAACCCATTGGCATGGCAGGCTCTGATGCTTTCTTGCCGTGGGCTCAAAATGAAAGAGAAAATCATATCTGCTTGATCTAATTTTATTTATTTTATTTCACCTTTATTTAACCAGGTAGGCAAGTTGAGAACAACAATTGTGTAGTAACTCATCTAACTCATCTGTTCTCCTTTTTTTGTTTTGTCAACTTTTTGGCATGTTTTCTGTGAAGTTTTCTGTGAAGGCTGTGGGAGTTTTGTAACATTTCCCACCTTGGCTCAGCACTAGCGCGCTAGCTAACTGATATCTGAAATCTATCTATGTTGGATTTCGGCCCAGTGAAGCACCCACCTTCCCCTTGCTTTGGGAGCTAACTCAGATTGCACTCTTTTGAAAGTTTTACCATCGGATGGTCTCTGCTTGCTCTTTGCTTTTAATCTGCGGTTATGTTTTAGTTGTGTTAGTTGTGTTCTAGCAGGTCTCCAGTAGTTGGGCTCTATGTTGCCAACCATAACCATGGTGGTTGGCTAGGGTGGCTAGGCTAATAGCTAGTTGGCTAAATAGCTAACATGAGCTGGCTATAGCTAACAATCTTTGATAACTGGTTGGATAGCGTTATGTATTTCCAAAACTTTTGATTACTTTAATGTAGCTGTGAGCTAGATGTTGATAGCAGCTGGCTGACTCATTCAGTGCTAATGTATCATTAGCAGGCTAGTTGGGCTAATATTAGCAGGCTAGTTGGATCGCAACCTTGTAAGTTGATTTGTAACAATAATACATTCATTAAATATTTGCTTGTACATTGGCTGAAAATTAAATTGAAACTAGTAATCATGAGTGCAAACGATTTGGTTTCATTAGAAGTTTTACATTTGAAGTTATTTCTGCTGGAGTTTACATTAACAGGGAGTAGGCTGGCTTGCAGGGTCCTCCATATTACATCACACCCCGGAAAAACATTTTCCAACATGACCTCCGTATTTTTCGGAATTCTGATCAGTTTTATGTAATAACTCAAAAAATAGAAAAGTGAGGTATAACTTTGCATTGGGATTTATGATGTGTATACTAATGCAAGTCCATATGTTACATGTGGTTACGTTTATGTTACCTACCCTTTAAGTGTGTGACATCACGTGTACATGTAAAGGTGATGATTATGATGAGTAAAGGGAGGCCAAACTTTATTTCTTTTGCTATTTTCACAAACAACTGATAATGCATTGGTAGGGAAGAGTATGTCTTCAGTGTGGGTCTTTATGGATATATAAAATCTAAGTTATTTGAATGCCTTGGTAACCCTGGAGTTTAATTTTCGGCCTGGTTAGAACAGATTCTAATAACCCATTGGCAGTCATACCAAAACTAAAAGCAGAGAGCACCTTTGACTGGAATTGAAAGTTACAGATCGCGGTTTGAATGGTGCATGATTAAGTTGGGTTGATTAGAATTAGGCCTAACCCGAGAGATGTAAGTATCTCTGGATAATATAGCCTGCATCTGTAGGGCCAATATAATAATATGTAATCCTCCCAGTCCTTTGTTCGTTTTAGTAATATTAACATGATATATTAATATATTAATTTTGAATTCAAACATAATATATTATATTGACCATTATAAGTATGTGTTAACTTATTCTACAGAAGATTTCCAATGTAGGCCTACACTGCACCCTGGGGTCTGCTGCACAAGTGTTTGCGATGTTATTGGTTGAGCTAATGGGAGAGAAAGGAAGGGGAGAGTGGTGTTGGCATTGTAAAATGGCCGGTAGCAGCAGTTGTTTGAAAACAGGAATTACGTATTGAAGTATCAGTATATTAGCACTAGTATTCAGTCATTACATTAGTCAGTATTGAGTTGGGTTGGAACGTCACTTAGAAAGCCTGGGGAGAGCTTGGCATGGCCGAGCCTGAACGAATTGAATAAACGTTCCATGGAATGGTTTTGAAGCGTAGATCAATCAATATGGGGACTATCAATCTGAGGACAAATGAAAACAATTGAGAACAACAAGGGGAGCTAACTGACGAAGCAGACCGGAGTGGATGGACTTCTGCGGCTTTTCTTTTAGGGGGGAAAGGGTGAGGAAAGGGAGGAAAGGGGAACACTATAGAGTTGAAGTGTGAAGTGTGATGTGTATGTGTGGGTCCGTCAGCAGTTGTTAATGCCAAACTGAAGACTTGGAGAGACACAATTAGTTAAGTAATTACTAACCTATAGGGCTGCGGAGAACAAACAAACCTGAGAGATATCATACAGTGCATTCGGAAAGTATTCAGACACTTTTTCCACATTTTGTTATGTGCATTATTCTAAAATTGATTTAAAAAAGAATATTCTTTCATCAATCTACACACAATACCTGATAATGACAAACTGAAAACACATTTTATTTTTATTTTTTATTTTTATACCAATGTATTAAAATAAAAAATAGAAATAACCTTATTTACATATGTATTCAGACCCTATGCTATGAGACTCGAAATTGAGCTCGGGTGCATCCTATTTCCAGTGATCATCCTTGAGATGTTTCTACAACTTGATCGGAGTCCACTTGTGGTAAATTAAATTAATTGGACATGATTTGGAAAGGCACACACCTGTCTATATAAGGTCCCACAGTTGACAATGCATGTCAGAGCAAAATCTAAGCCATGGGGTTGAAGGAATTGTCTGTAGAGCTCTGAGACAGGATTGTGTCGAAGTACAAATCTGGGGAAGGGTACCAAAAAATTTCTGCATCATTGAAGGTCCCCAAGAACACAGTGGCCTCCATCATTCTTAAATGGAAGAAGTTTGGAACCACTAGGACTCTTCCTACAGCTGGCTGCCCGGCCAAACTGAGCAATCAGGGGAGAAGGGCCTTCGAGGTGACCAAGAACCCGATGGTCACACAGAAGGAAGAGTTCCTCTGTGGAGATGGGAGAACTTTCCAGCAGGACAAACATCTATGCAACACTCCACCAATCAGGCCTTTATTGTAAAGTGGCCAGACGGAAGCCATTCCTAAGTAAAAGGCACATGACAGGACGGTTGGAGTTTGCCAAAAGACACCCAAAGGACTCTCAGACCATGACAAACAATATGCTCTGGTCTGATGAAACTAAGATTGAACTCTTTGGCCTGAATGCCAATCGTCACGTCTGGAGGAAACCTATCACCATCCATACGGTGAAGCATGGTGGTGACAGCATCATGCGGTGGGGTTGTTTTTCAGCGGCAGGGACTGGGAAACTTGTTAGGATCAAGGGAAGATGAACAGAGCAAAGTACAGAGAGATCCTTGATGAAACCTTGCTGCAGAGTGCTCAGGACCTCAGACTGGGGTGAAGGTTCACCTTCCAACAGGACAATGACCCTAAGCACACAGCCAAAACTACCCAGGAGTGGCTTCAGTACAAGTCTATGGATGTCCTTGAATGGCCCAGCCAGAGCCAAGACTTGAACCCAATCGAACATCTCTGGAGAGACCTGAAAATAGCTGTGCAGCGACACTCCCCATTCAACCTGACAGAGCTTGAGAGGATCTGCAGAGAAAAATTAGAGAAACTCCCCAAATACAGGTGTGCCAAGCTTGTAGCGTCATACCCAAGAAGACTTGAAGCTGTAATTGAGGCAAAGGTGCTTCAACAAAGTACTGAGTAAAGGGTCTGAATACTTATGTAAATGGAATATTTCTTTTTTAAAATATTTTTTAAATAAATTTGCTCAAATGTCTAAGAAACTGTTTTTGCTTTGTCATTGTGGGGTAGTGTGTGTAGATTGATGAAAAATCTATTTAATACATTTTAGAATAAGGTTATAATGCAACAAAATGTGAAACAAGTAAAGGGTTCTGAATACTCTGAATGTGCTGTATATGAGATTGAATGGAAAATACATTTCAGAAAATAAATTGCAAGACATTTGGAGTAATGGTGATGTATGAGGGTTAACATGCTTTGCTTTCAGAGACAAAAACACAGACCACACACATACAGTATCAGTCAGGTTGCTCAAGATCCAAGGCAATTGCCTTCCGTCCAGATACCCAGGACGTTGCCACTAGGGACCCTGCCACCAGGGAAAATGGTGAGCACTACCATCAAGTAGTCCACGAGCTCCGGACCCGAGGGTCGGATGTTAAATTCCAGTGCAAGCCATGCGTTTATATACTTTTTAAATAAAAGTATTAGCCTATCCAAACCATAACCCTGACCTTAACCATTCAGAATGAATAACTAAACTATCTTTCTGGTGTAACCCTTTTTTATGGATCTTTTATTTAACCTTTATTTAACCAGGTATTTAACAAGTTCTCATTTACAACTGCGAACTCGCCAAGATAAAGCAAAGCAGTGCGACACAAACAACAACACATGAAATAAACAAACGTACAGTCAATAACACAATAGAAAAAATTATATATCATGTGTGCGCAACTTAGTTAAGATTAGGGAGACCTTTCAAAGTAAGGCAATTTAATTACAATTTAGCAATGTCGTAACCCTATCCCAAACCTTAACACTTAATCCTTCGGAATGACTACCTCAACTTAAACAGTTCTTTCTGTTGTAACCGTAACCCTATCCCAAACTGAACCGTTGAAATTTGATGTTTGGGAAAACCTCTGAATTTTACATATTGGACAAACTTGGACAAACGTCGGAATCTGAAGTCAAATTGTTGAAAAGGAAAAGCTGTACAGTATAGGGCTATACACACACATCAACCGCATGACCAAATCAGTCAAATCATTCACAAACACACACACACACACACACACACACACACACACACACACACACACACACACACACACACACACACACACACACACACACACACACACACACACACACACACACACACACACACACACACACACACACACACACACACACACACACACACACACACACACACACGAACATGCAGCTTTCACTGTCGACCAACCAAAGAAAGTCTGCTGCTACACCTGTTACTTTACCTGTATACACCTCAATGATTATGTTAAAAGCAAAAGCAATATAAATTGCTCTGATTCGTATTTTTTAAATTAAAAGTGTTGAGATTAGTCTTCTTTTATGATCTGCAATTCATGCCACTGTTTCAGCGCACACACACACGCACGCACGCACACACACGCACACACGCACGCACGCACGCACGCACGCACGCACGCACGCACGCACGCACGCACACACACACACACACACACACACACACACACACACACACACACACACACACACACACACACACACACACACACACACACGAACATGCAGCTTTCACTGTCGACCAACCAAAGAAAGTCTGCTGCCACACCTGTTACTTTACCTGTATACACCTCAATGATTATGTTAAAAGCAAAAGCAATATAAATTGCTCTGATTCGTCATTTTTTAATTAAAAGTGTTGAGATTAGTGTTCTTTTATGATCTGCAATTCATGCCACTGTTTCAGCGCACACACACACACACACACACACACACACACACACACACACACACACACACACACACACACACACACACACACACACACACACACACACACACACACACACACACACACACACACACACACACACACACACACACACACACACACATTGATCAACTCCACACAGTCATATTTGTTTAGTGGTGTTGTCTAAATTTGCCGTTCAGTCATCCATAATTTTCACACAGCACCTCAACTTTGCAGAGATCATTACTCGCACACACACTCATGCACGCAGGCGCACACACACATTGTGAGAGGAGGAAAGGCATTCCTTTGTGTTGTTCCACAGCTTTGGTAATATTTTCACAAGAATGTGATGACTTTTCAAAACTCTTTAAACTCCAAACTGGAAACACTTGTAATGCAACCAGTCTTACATTCAAAACCTTCCATTGTGCATTAATTGTGTTTGTATACATCCAATTGTATACATCCAAATCCGCATAAAAACAACATGCGCATTTTCCCACCAGAAATATTTCTATCAGATTGACTTGTTAGGGATAAAAGACTGTGCGTTATGACCCTTGATATTAATGAATAGAATAAAACCCTGGATAATTATTGGAAAGGAGCATCAAGCTCATTACCATGCACTTTCACCACCCTGTAAAGTTCATCATCATTCATTTAATATATAGGCTGATAAAATAGTAGTGGGAGGACCACACACATGTCATTGTGTGACTGACTCCAAAGTTATTTCGATATGATGGTTATTATATCAATAGCCTTTTACCCACACAAAAAGATCACACCTTCTCTAGCTTATTTTGTTTTGACATTTGGAATGTTTCGACAAAATGTTCTGTTTCCATCAGCACTGTCATTAAATGTTTTATCCGACATGTACCTACTTTACTCGCATAAAAACGTTGGATGGAAACCTGGTTACTGATCCTAAATATAAATTTACTGTGAAATATAATGAGTACATTGGTTTAATCACCAAAACACAACACAATTATATCAATCAGTTATTCCAACAACATTTTAGATACATGTTTCAAATGCTAGAGTACTCTAAAATTACACTATCACACTATATTCACATTAGGCAATACACATGCATTGCCCATTAAAATGAACTGAACATCACATTTCTATAATAATATAAAAGGTGTGATCATTGAAGACATCTTTCACAATGTAATCAAATGAAAGAAACATAATGTTTATTGAGCATTTGGTAATAGGTTCTCGTAGAAAATGTCGCAGGAAATATCCTCATTGTTTCATGCACCTGGAGAAAAACCTTTTGGCATGGCGAATTCAAACCTATCATAGGTCTGGATTTAAATCATTGCATGCCTCATCCAAGCCTGTCGTAGGTCTGGATTTAAATCATTGCATGCCTCATCCAAGCCTGTCGTAGGTCTGGATTTAAATCATTGCATGCCTCATCCAAGCCTGTCGTAGGTCTGGATTTAAATCATTGCATGCCTCATCCATGGCTCATGGGGATAGCAATCATACACCGTCCACTTTTATTCTAGTCATGTATTATATTCTACAGTATTGTATTTAACTTAAGTATTGTAGTGGTTCTGGCAGTCCGTCCACAACTGGCAGTCCGTCCCCATGCTCGCTCAGGTTCTCACTCCCGTCCTTGAGTGGGACGCGCGCGCGTGCACACGCCCACACACGGGCGCACATGCGCGCGCACACACCCGGGCTCGCAGATCAATACGGATCAATTGGGTGGGGAAGGGAAGCCTGATTACTGGACCACGTGTTCAGGAGAAAACCGCGGAAAATCGATCATTGCAGCTTTTAGACCAGCAGCACAGAACGGCTCAGAAAACCCTATGTCTAGTATTGCACCCGACAAAGCAATACAATACTCTCTACTACACCGCTCCAAAAGCTACCAATGCAGCTTAAAGAGGAACAAAATGCCGACCACAGCAAAGGCAAACAGTATGGTCCAGTTCCAACATCTCATGGTGTAGGCGAAACTACAGTGATTACCAATAGAAATAAACTAAAAATGCAATTATCAATGACATGCAGGTTTCACTGCCAACTAACCTTTGTAGGCTAAATCGCGAAGAAAGTCTGCTGCTACACCCGTTACTTTACCTGCATACCTCAGTGATAATGCGAAAAGAAAAAGCTGTATAGATTACTCTGATTCGTGATAATTCAATTAAAAGTGTTGAGATTTGTCTTCTTTCACGATCTTCAATTTATACCACACACACGTCCTTGTCCTTGTGGGGACCAAACGATTGATTCCCATTCAAAATCCAATTTTCCCTAACCCATAACCGTAAACCTTAACCTAACCCTAAACAAACACACACACACACACACACACACACACACACACACACACACACACACACACACACACACACACACACACACACACACACACACACACACACACACACACACACACACACACACACACACACACACACACACACACACACACACACACACACACACACACACACACACACACACACACACACACACACACACACACACACACACACACACACACACACACATTAGTTAGTTCAGTTAAGCTGAAAAATCAGTTTCCTTGCCCCCTTCACATCCCACTCATGTCTCTCTCAAAATCACATCATGTCTACATTGGATAATTAACTCAACACCCCTCCTCCCATCCCCAGTTTATTGTCATCTGTCTGTCCACCCATAGTGATGGGTGGACAGACCGCCCTGCCCAAATGTTTTGGAAAGATGTGGTGAAGTGGAAAAAGAGGAGGATAGCAGTGCTGGCGATGTTATGTGTGATAATTATAAGGCGCTTTACACATTTTACAGTCACACAAGATGGGGACTTCAAATAGGCCTAAGGCACTTCAAGGGAACTGTAGCCTACAGTTCAGATTGTTTAAATGGAAACTGAAATCTGGACACCGATTGTAGTTCTATAACCTCTTACATTGCCTTAATATTAACTCCTGCCGACGTAAGTATTACTTGCAGTAAAATGATACACTAAATGTACATTTTGACACTGGGAACAGGAGTGGACAAATATTATTTATTTATTTCAGCATCTTCAGAGAATGCAATTGCACAGTTAGGGACCATCTGCTGGGGCTCTATCTTTACCAGCATCATAAAAGCTGATAGTATTTCAACCACATGAAATATGCATCCAAGCCAATCTAAAATATTATATGAAACATGTTGGGTCTCTTTCACAGCTTTCTATTTATTTTAATACAACTGGTGAAACTGATGTCATTTTGAAATTTTGCACAGAAAATCATTCCCGTTTTTTTTGTTATTGCATTTTCTCCCCGGTGCCTAAAGAACTTTACTCCGCGAAAGAAGCGTGGATGACAGAGAAAACTTCACGGGATGTCAACTGGATTGAAGTGTTGATTATATCGACTTATGCTATTATTGTGTTGATCAAGGGTTTATTTAGTCTTCTAGGGCAACGTATAATCACAGAAGAGATGCTGTATGTATCTCATTATAGACAGATGATTAACAAATGGAGAGTTTGGGACTACAAGGTTCTATCTGCAAAAAGATGATTCTGAAATAACTGGCTTTAAAATTCCGAACCCTCATTGGTTTGAATGGTGTCAGCAATTTTTATATTGCATTCTTTTTAACTTATCAACATGAATTTGGGTATTTAGAGTACTATATAGGTAGAGACCATTGAACAGACCAAGACAATGTCAATAACTACATGTTGACAAAAATGCAGAAAGAACCTTATAATCCCAAGCTTTTTTGAAATAGCCAATAAAAATGAGTAAATTATAAGCAGAAACATGTGTAAATTAGGCAACAACAAAAAATCCTGCACTCACTGTCAACAAAACGTTCTGTAGCCTACAGTGCATTTTCTATATTTGCGGGTTAGGGTCAGATTTTCCCTTTATCACATATAGTTGGGCATTTGCGGATAGGTTATTAGCAATTGCAAGCAGGTGCAGGTGAACAAACAGCTGAACCATGCACCGCAATCCTCCCACCCTATCACTCTCACTTCTCCATCACCTAAACACCCTGTCCCTTCACTATATCAGTTCTTCATTGTATCCCTCCATTTCGCCATCATTCCACCTGGAAATATATGTATTTTCATCCATCCATCCATCATCCATCCATCATCCATCCATCCATCCATCCATCCATCCATCCATCCATCCATACATCCATCCCACTTTACTTTATCTATCCACCACCCCATTCTTTACACTGCCTGCATCCCTCCTTCAATTTTGACTATTTTATATAGTACGTTCCTGTTTGAAATAGACTTTTGTATTATCAATATTACCAGTAAAATCAGTGTCAAATTCAACAGTATAGGGGGAAATACACTTGTAAAGAGCAGGAAAGACAGGAGGAAACTAAACTCTCCCCCTCTCTTCTCTCCCTCTCTTTTCCTTCTTTCTTCCCCTTCTCCAGCCTGTAAGCGGAAGGAGCAGGACCAGGGTCGTGAAAGGAACCTGGTCCCCAAGAAACAGCGGCTGGTATTCACCGACCTGCAGCGCCGCACGCTAGCGGCTATCTTTAGGGAGAACCGCCGGCCCTCCAAGGAGATGCAGATCACCATCAGCCAGCAGCTGGGCCTGGAGCTCTCCACCGTCTCAAATTTCTTCATGAATGCACGGCGACGCTGCCACGACCGTTGGGGGTCCACCGGAGGCGTTGAGGGGAACGAGCACGGGGGTGTGCATGGGAACGTGCATGGGCACGGTCACATGCACACTCATGGGAACAACAACAACGCCGGTTCATCCACGGCGCAACCGGGTACCTCCTCTGCTACCACCTTCTCCAAGGAATGAGAGAGAAGGGAAGGGGGTGGGAGAGGATGGAGGGGTTTGGATCTAAAGCAGTGGTCACTGACCCTGGTGTGCAGGCTTTTTGTCCAGCTCAGCTGATTCAACTCCTGGTCTTGATGAATAGTTGATGAATTGAATCAGGTGTCTATGACCATTGGTCTGAACGTGTTCTCTTTTTGTGATGGATCTCACCTTTTACTCCATTTTGTTTTGTCCATCAGAAACCAAAGAGAAACCAACAGGTCTGAGAGCGGAATGGTGTATTGGTGTCCCAAATTATCCTCAGACCCTTAAGTTTGAGCAAATCTGTCTCTAAATCAAGCAAATCTGCCCCCCCCCCCCCAAAAAAAAAACCAACAACAAAAAAAAACAAGACCAGGAGTCTAAAATAGCTCAAAAATAAGATAGTCCCACAGAATAGCTGTGTCTCCCTTTTTTTGGGATTGATAAATCCACAAGCTCAAGTCTTTGACTAATGGGCCAAGCAAATACACCAAAGACAACCCCATGGCAATAGACCTGACTGCACAGCAGCAGTGGCCATGTGTGTAAAACAGGCAAGGATAAACAGTCAGACATGTCCTCTCTTCTTCTGCTCAGTCAGAAAAACACACATTTCACTGTGTGTTTGTGTGTATGCTATGTACTTGCATGTGTGCTTGTGTGTGTGTGTAATGTGTTTGTACAATCACACTCCAGGAGTGTGGTTTCTCTGCAGCAATCTGGTCTGCCATGCAAGTGCAACAGTGCCACCTGCTGGTCGTTTCAGCACACTGTTGCGAGTGAGGAGGTATCTGACTCCATGCACACATCTCAATAGTCTAACTGTCTCCTTTCCTTCATCTGCACTGATATAAAATACCTAGAAATGTGAAAGCCAAACACCAGGAGAACAATCATTACACTGCTTTCACCTATTTTGCACTTTCAGGTCAGTGCAGATGAAGAAGAGGTAACATGGGGAGACAGACACACACACACACACACGCACACGCGTATGCACATGTGCATACACACACACAGCCTGAACTGCTTTGTTTTGGGAACAGAGGACATGTCCAAAGACTATCATCCATAGTCATATTTTGATTTTGATTTGATTTGACTAAGATTCCATATTTTGTATGGCTGTTAACTATGTAGCTACTGGAGGGTATGTTCAGGTACCGAAGAGTTTACAATCAAATGGGAAAAATCTGGACCTTATTGAGTGTTCTATCGAGGTAACAGGAGGGGACTGCCCTGCTCTAGTGGCCAAACACAAGGGTCAAACGTCACAATATAATTTGAGTGCCAATGACATTTACCCTTTTATGATAATCAAAGAGAGCAGGTGCAACTACTTCCCTTACCATGCCCCCTAGTGGGTGGCCAGTGCCATAGCAACCAACAAATCATTCTAGATCCTCCCATAGAGAACGAGCTCTATGGGGAGATGTGGTCATTCCATATCTCACAAGAATGGATTAATAGATCTTATCAATACTAACCAAAACATACTGAAAATGAACTGTAAATGCTCTCCCCCTCCCCTCCCCTCCCTCCCCTCCCCTCCCCTCCCCCCCTCCCCTCCCCTCCCCTCCCCCCTCCCCTCCCCTCCCCTCCCCTCCCCCCCTCCCCTCCCCTCCCCCTCTTTCTATAATATTGATGCGGGTAAAAAGTAGTACTATAGACACAAAGTTTCTCTTTCTTGTGACTATTGTGCTCTGTAGTGCTGGAAATACATGTAAAGAAGCACCTTGTTAATAAAACATAAAACATAAAAAATAATAATTAAAATAAATAAGATCTTCATGGAAAAGACTGATCATTCACAAACGAAACAACGGAACACAACAGAATGACTGTGCATATTTGTTAATACTTGTGTGATGAAGTAGATGTACTCCTAGCTGGACTTACCGAAGGACCTCTTTATGACCTCTGAACTTTGACCCCTGAATTGGACTGCCCCCTGCATTCCTCTCTGCTGAAAGCTCCAATGAGGGGGCACCGAATTGGGCGGAGGATGGAATGACAATGCCACTTCCTCTTTAACCTCTTGTTTCCTGTTGGAGAGGTCTAGTGGGGGACATACTGTAAAAGGCAGGAATCAGGAAGACATATTTTTTCCAGGTTACCATGGAAACCAATGTGTTCCTTTTCCTTCCACTTGTGTAGCATCTTCTAGCGGGCGATAATCATATTTAAGGTGGAGATGCGAACAGGGACTATGGGGGGTGTAGAGCACAGGAGGTTGGTGGTACCTTAATTGGGGAGGACAGCCTCGTGGACATAGCTGGAGCAGAATTAGTAGAATGGTTTCAAATACATCAAACACATGGTTATCATGTGTTTGATGTCATTCCATCCGTTCCCGGCCATTAATTATGAGCCGTCCTCCCCGCAGCAGCCTCCTGTGATATAGATGGGTCTCACTTAGAGGCAGAGAAGAGACCTATAGGTGTCCAGGGAGAGATTTGTAGGTTTGTAGCGAGGATGTTTAAAGCATTATGTTCAAATCCAAAGTGAAGCTTGAGACATGATAGATACACAGTGTGGCTACCTCACAGAACAGAGTGGACTGTGACACAGCCACGGATACCAAAGATACTTCAGCTGCCGGTCTGACGCCAGACCCAGGACTCAATCCTAACACACACAGATATACATATAACACATAAACATATATGCACGCAAACACACACACACACACACACACACACACACACACACACACACACACACACACACACACACACACACACACACACACACACACACACACACACACACACACACACACACACACACACACACACACACACACACACACACACACACACACACACACACACACACACACACACACACACACACACACACAAACTGTAAATCATAAACCCGCACACAGAGCAGTTGCATTGCATATTGACCACAGGGAGGTGGTAGCTATGCAGACAGAGTTGAGTGCCTTTTTTCTTCAACCACGGGTTGGACTGCTCTGAACACACACATGCACAAACAGACATGCACAGAAGTACAAATGTGCATAGACACTCACCTCATTAAACGCATGCTAAGGTGTAGGGGGGCACATACAGGATGGAACGGTATCCACAAGCTTAGAATCAACTCCCATTTGATTTCAAAAAGCACTTTGTTTTGTACATTTTATTATTCCTATTATTTATTCATTCTTACGTTAACCAAAGGATCACATGGGTCATTGAATGAGACATATTTGACATATTTGACATGGGTGGTGTTGGTTTGATCAACAGAGAGCCTGTGTTTGTGCATGTGTGTGTGTGTGTGCGCGCCAGTGCGTGCAAGTGTGTATGTGTGCTTGCAGTCGGATGTTAATGTGCCCCAGGTATGGAGGTGTGTCTGTATTTTGTCACACACACACACTCCTACCAGAGATATTTTTGTGTAATTTATAGCGGGAGTGTGAGTGTGCCACGTGATGTGTCTGCACTTTCTGTTATCCAAAACCACACCCTCAGATATCTCTCTTTAACTGGCTAGCATTGGGGTAAACCAATGGCCAATCAGCTACCCCCAAAAACATACAGTGTTCCACCGCACTCCACTCTAACCCTCTTTACCTGTCCCCTGACCCGGCTCTAACCCTCTTCACCAGTCCCCTGACCCGGCTCTAACCCTCTTTACCTGTCCCCTGACCCGGCTCTAACCCTCTTCACCTGTCCCCTGACCCGGCTCTAACCCTCTTCACCTGTCCCCTGACCCGGCTCTAACCCTCTTTACCTGTCCCCTGACCCGGCTCTAACCCTCTTTACCTGTCCCCTGACCCGGCTCTAACCCTCTTCACCTGTCCCCTGTCCCGGCTAGCTTGGCAACTAGGCAGGCATGTGTAGACAATTCATCCCAATATACCTCAAATCTTTAATATAAAGGTCAAAGGTGAAACAATAACAACGTTATTAGCGATGAAAGTCATGAGTCACTGCTAAAATAATTGTTTTTATTCATGGAGAATATGTACTAAAGACTTTTGACTGTTTGATATGGTTTGTTGATTTATTGATTTATTCTTCTGTATCCTGTTATGAGGGAGACTGACTGTAACTAAAAGTAAAGGGATGGGTAAAGAAGAACGTGGGAAAGATAGAAAGTAAAAGCTGACGAGTTGTGGAAAGAATAGGGAAGTATTGTGGTACGGTGTGAGGGTGGTGTGGTGTAAGAAGATAGGATTATGGGTAGAGGGGAAGTATAGGGTGTACGAGTTGTAGGGTCAAGTATAAGGGAGGTAGGGTGGGTTTAAGGCCATAGGGGAAGGATGGTGAAAGGGTTCTAGGGCATAAGGAATGGTGTGAGGGGAAGGGAAATAGGTTGTAAGAAATCTAGAGTGGAGGTGTATAGGTAACATCCAGTATACATCAGGGGATATGACTGAAGAATGGCAAAAAATACAGGATAGTAAAAAAAAAATGTTAATTTGAAAACCAACGATAACACATTGTGGACAAATAGTGTTCCTTTTTTATTTTCTTATTTCTTTTCTTAAAAACTACAGCTTTGCAAGCCAACTGTCTCCTGTGTGTTCAAGTGATCCCCATATTAAAAAGAGAACCAACCCACCAGAGCACCTCTGTTGTCAGGGGCGACGCGAGCGATTCTTATATGCATGGATATTATATAGCTGTATAGAAACTGCAGGATGAAATGTACTCCCGGGTAAAGGAGAGGGCGAGAAAAGGAAAGAACGACTGGGGCTGGAAAAGAGAAGTTAAGAAAACTGGTGATGCCATGTGATGCTTTCTTTCCTTTCAGTTGTTATTTTGTTTGTGCTGGTTGTGTATGTGTTGTGTGTATGTACTGTATGTGTTGTCTCCTCCTCCCCAACATCTTTCTTCCTGGTCTGTTGTGTCTGTTGTTGTTTTTGTAACCCTGTCCTGATGTGTGCTAGTGAGGGATGATGGTGATCTTTTGGTCTTTTCTCTGTATTATTTTATGCGTATTCACTGCTTGTTTCATGTTGTTGAATTGAAGGCACCTGTGTGTATCTCTCAAACCAGCACTGTCCTGAAGTAGTGCCCTGGGTGCCTGACTGTTTTTACATTCACCAAAGCTAAGATAAAGTGTTGGCTAATGCAGAAACAGACTGGCACTCAGGCTACTGAAATAGGCTCATGTATATGATGTAAGGCATCCATTTTGGCTCCAGAGTGTAGGAGAGTCCCAGCGCTCTCTCAGCCCAAGTACAAAATGTTCTCTCCCTCTTCCCTTACCTGCCAATCAATCAGAACCAAGTGTCATTGTGATGGTAGAAGACAATCAATTTCCAATAAAGAGGAGAGAAATGGAGAGAAAAGATGGAGAAAGGCAGGCAGAGAACTGCTGAACAGGATGGGGGGTTAGGAGGAGGAATGGCTCTCAGGGTGAAACAGCCATTGTGTGTGGCCCCTCCCCTTCGGCCTTCAACCTTTAGGATTGACCTCTGCTGCAGAGGTCAAGGTGCCAGGGACTCTCCCCAAGGATAATCTGACTGGTTAACTGGACGTTTAATCGAAGATGTTTTTCAAATGCCCAAATACACACAAGACATGTACACACCTACATACACACAAGCTCATGCACTACACACAGGCACATGCACTGACACATTGAATTGGAGTGGACTGGATATGTGAAAGTAATAAGGTGCTGGGCTTACACGTTTACAGTGTGGAGTCTCCAGTGTGTTGCTCTCACATACCAAGCCCTGTAACAAACACATATTACCCTTTAATTCATTGATTGGTTTATTGATTACTTGATAGATTGGCCCTAGGTTTAGCCACCAATTTCTCAGAAATTGAGTTTCTCCAGGATCAGAAGTAATTCTAGTCACATCTTATGTGTATTGTGACTAGATATTGATTTTAAATGTTCATGTACTGGTTCCCTTTAGCACAGAATTTTTTGCAAACACCACAATGTTCCACAATGTTCCCTTCTATCTATAATCCACAAGACTTATGAGAGCAGACATCTGTGTCAACACACACACACACACACACACACACACACACACACACACACACACACACACACACACACACACACACACACACACACACACACACACACACACACACACACACACACACACACACACACACACACACACACACACACACACACACACACACACACACACACACACACACACACACACACACACACACACACACACACACTATTCTAGTATTTACCAATATAGTCCATACAATCACACATACACACACACACACTGCCTGAGAGCCATTCTCCCGTCTCTATTCAACAGTAGCATAGAGAGCCTATGCAGTTACTCATGATTTTCGCCTGTTGAGACCCTGACTGAGTAATGACTGTAACAGAAAAAACCCAAAGTGAAAAAACAGTATGGGTAAAATGTGTTTTGAGTAATTAAATAAATAAACAAACAATTGTATGGTAGTCCTTTCTTTGATTTTCATTTAATTGAAAGAGGAATTAAAAAATGCTTTCGGTCAATGCAACACATTCTAATTTATAGACGATGTGTAGAGTTTTCTGGCTTGTTTTGGCCTTTGATTCAAATGTAAAGTAAAGTACACTACTGTTCAAAAGTTTGGGGTCACTTTAAAATGTCCTTGTTTTTGAAAGAAAAGCAAACATTTTTGTCCATTAAATGAACATACAATTGATCAGACATTGTCAATGTTGTAAATGACAATTGTAGCTGGAAACGGCAGATTTTTTTATGGAATATAGGCGTGCAGAGGCCCGTTCTGTGTTCCAATGGCACGTTGTCTTAGCTAATCCAAGTTTATAATTTTAAAAGGCTAATTGATCATTAGTAAACCCTTTTGCAATTATGTTGGCACAGCTGAAACTGTTGTTCTGATTAAAGAAGCAATAAAATTGACCTTCTTTAGAATAGTTGAGAATCTGGAGCATGAGCATTTGTGGGTTCGATTACAGGCTCAAAATGGCCAGAAACAAAGAGCTTTCTTCTGAAACTCGTCAGTCTATTCTTGTTCTGAGAAATGTGAGAAATTGCCAAGAAACTGAAGATCTCGCACATCGCTGTGTACTACTCCCTTCACAGAACAGCGCAAACTGGCTCTAACCAGAATAGAAAGAGGAGTGGGAGGCCCCGGTGCAAAACTGAGCAAGAGGACAAGTACATTAGAGTGTCCAGTTTGAGAAACAGATGCCTCACAAGTGCTCAATTGGCAGCTTCATTAAGTAGTACCCACAAAACACCAGTCTCAATGTCAACAGTGAAGAGGAGACTCTGGGATGCTGGCCTTCTAGGCAGAGTTGCAAAGAAAAAGCCATATCTCAGACTGGCCAATACAAAGAAAAGATTACAGTTTTTCGCAATTGCTAAAACACAATTTTGCAAACTAGGCTGGTTTTATCAAAATACTTAACACAACTCACAAAACCACACCCCCAAACAGCAAAATACCTCATATATCCTACAAAATGAAGCACTGCAACCAAAACTACATATAGCATTATCAAAATCAAACGTTTGCACGAAATGGCACACACTTCATTCATATTACCAGATTTTTTTCTAACCAACTACACACTGTTGGGCATAATGAAAAGCACTCTCATCTTTATTATGCTTTGCCATAATACTAAACTAGTTCAAATTGTCGAAAATTCTTCAGATGCACAGAAATATTTGCAGATACACACACATGCTGTTGAAAAATGTATTTCTTTATTTTTCACCAAACAAGTCAGTGCAACATATGCACAGCAGATATATTTACATTGGACTGAACAAAAATATGCTCACAAAAAGAAAATTACAGAAAAAATATACAGAAAAAAAGAGGCAAGAAAAATAATTAGGCAGCATTTTGCCGCACAGCTGGGTCTGGCCACAACGCCTCGTCCACATCACAGGCAGCATCTTCCCTTGCCAGACATCGAGGGAAGAAGCGCCTTGAGTGCCTTATCCATCCCTGAATCGCACCCACATCGATCTCATCACATGCCTCTTCCATAGCCTGCACAAGAGGCCTGCGCACACAGGGCTGCCGGTCGTATACCTTCCACCGCCATGCCGAAAATAACTCTTCTATGGGGTTCAGAAATGGTAAGTATGGTGGGAGGTATTGCACAAGAAATGGTGGGTGGTCAGCAAACCAGTTTTTGACTGGGGCTGCACGATGAAAGCTCACATTGTCCCATACTACAATGTACCGAGTTCTTTGATGGTCTGCATCATTCATACGCTCTGGTGGTATGAGAATGTTGTGGAGTCTGTCCAGAAATGTGAGAATATGGGCTGTGTTGTATGGTCCAAGGTTGGCATGACTACGGAGGACACCATGCGTATTGGAGATGGCAGCGCACATTGTGATGTTCCCACCACGTTGGCCAGGAACATCTATAATGGCTCTGTGGCCAATGACGTTTCTCCCACTTCTTCTGGTCTTTGCTAGGTTGAACCCAGCCTCATCTATAAAGATGAACTCATGTGGGATTGCATGAGCATCCATCTCCAGTACTCCCTGAAAACAAAGAACAAAAGCAGTCAATATGGTGTTATCCAGTACACTGGGAAACATGTAGTGTGTAGTGTGTAGCGTGTAGTGTACTGCAGTCAATATTGTACTTACATCCACATATGCTCATCTGACCTCTTTGTTTCTTTGAGAGTTTCTCTCAAACAGCACCTTATAAAGTTGTTTCATTCTGATTTGGTTTCCCTTGAGAATGCGAGCCAATGTGGACAGACCCGTTGAATGTTGTTGAATATGGTGTTGTCTTGGATGATGTGGCTTTGAATTTCTCATAATCTGAATCCATTATTTTCCTAAACCAAGTTTACGATGGCAGCTTCCTGTACCCCGGTGAACATTTGGCCCCTTCCTCCACCATGGTTGCCTCTCTCAGCCCTTTAGAAAAAAAAAAAAATATATATATAGGGCTTGGACAATGCAGCCTAAAGATATTTCCTCCACAGTAGAGTAAATTCTACAGGAAATTTGTGCAGTTAGTGTATGACATCAGCCATTCATGAAGTAAACAGGTGGCACCCAACTGATACACTATGACATGGGGTGTATTACATAGTGTGAAAGAAATGTTGGTTACATACCTGTACTTCAGTCTAAATGTCCGAATGACACAGACGACAGTATAACGGCTCAAGTTGGGCTGTACTCTCTGTCCAGCCTCTCACATTGTCAGCCCATGGTTGATGACATGATCAACTAAGGTTGCTCTGATTTTATTTGAAAGTTGTTGTCTTCTTTGGCCATTAACTCCTCTACCCCTACCTGTCACTGTTCCTCCCCCTCTCATTCTCACCCTCCCTCTTCCTCTCTCTGCAACGGCTTCCATTGTTGTTGTAAATCAAAAGGTGTGTGGTCTTTTCATAATGCTTACTTCCTGATTGAAGTGGTAACAATTAACCATTGAAGTGTTTGGCCAGGTGGCACATGTATTGGCCAATTAGCTCATGTAGTGTCATTTTGAATGGCAGTGTTTTGAAATGGCAAACATGTGACTTTATGTCAGATTGTTGTATCTTATGCAGAGAACCGTGTGCAGTGCATTTAAAACGTGTCATTTTGAATTGCAAAATGTGTGTTAAGCAGAACATGTGTTTAGACTTTTGGAGACTTGAGAAGAGGTTTTGCTCTCTGTCTGTCAGTTTAAATAATTGTGCTGTGCATGTCATTTTAGTGTGTTAGCAATTGGAAAAAACTGTAAGATGGGCAAAACAGACACTGGACAGAGGAAGATTGTAAAAAAGTGTAATGGACAGACAAATCTAAGTTTGAGGTGTCCGGATCACAAAGAAGAACATTCGTGAGACGCAAACAAAATGAAAAGATGCTGGAGGAGTGCTTGACGCCATCTGTCAAGCGTGGTGGAGGCAATGTGATGGTCTGGGGGTGCTTTGGTGGTGGTAAAGTGGGAGATTTGTACAGGGTAAAAGGGATCTTGAGGAAAGAAGGCTATCACTCCATTTTGCAACGCCATGCAATAGTCTGTGGACGGTGGTTAATTAGAGCCAATTTCCTCTTACAACAGGACAATGACCCAAAGCACAGCTCCAAACTATGCAAGAACTATTTAGGGAAGAAGCAGTCAGCTGGTATTCTGTCTATAATGGAGTGGCCAGCACAGTCACCGGATCTCAACCCTATTGAGCTGTTGTGGGACCAGCTTGACCGTATGGCACGTAAGAAAATCTCTTCAGATTCCCTCAACAAATTGACAACTAGAATGCCAAAGGTCTGCACGACTGTAATTGCTGCAAATGGAGGATTATTTTTAAAAAAATCATTATTTATAACATTGTCAACATCTTGACTATATTTGCTATTCATTTTGCAACTCAACAAGGACATTTCTAAGTGATCCCAAACTTTTGAACGGTAGTGTACATTTTGTAAGGATCTTGCATGTCATCTAGATTATTTTTCAGTATTGGGATGCAGAGGAGAGGATAGTCCTTATCAGATTATACTGCTGTCCTCTAGTGGCAAATGACCAGACATATTGTGTGTGTCTTTGAGTGTGTGCATGCTGTGTGAAATTGAATTCATATTGACTTTAAACCAAGAGGAGACAGATGTAACAGTGTAACAACATGCTTTAATGACAAAAAATATATGTTATTTTACAAGACAGACAGTATAAAACATATGTATAAATAAAAAAGCCTCCAGATAGTCGAGAGACAGATTTATATATATATATATATATGTACCTCTCCTACAAGTCAAGTTGCTGTGTGACTGGGTGAAATGGATTGAACACTTAGAGAATATATGCTAGAATATTATAGATACTTCCTATATCCTACACAACCATATCTACACTATTTAAAAATCAACAGTCATTTTACTCTGTCAGGCATGGCAGAAGAAACAGACAAGATGACATGATATATATATATATAGTATGTACAGTTCTGTTCTCCAAAGCCAAGGGTCCAAGCACTATTTGCAACAGGAAGTGGAACAGTATTTAGGATTTAGCATACTTCCATATCTCCATTGAATTAGAATTGTGATTCTGAGATTAGAACCTTTCCCCGGTAACTGTTTGTGTGTGTGAGTGTGGATAACCTTCAGGTGCAGCGATGGAGTTCAGCACCCATTCCGAGGTTTCTCCAGTAATACTGAGACTATATAAAAGGTTCCAAACTTAACGAGGCTATATCGCCAGGATGAAGTGAAGCTTTAACATTGTAGACTTGACCAACAAAATACTTTACTTACAATGAAACAAACAAATAGAGAGACAAACGGAGAAGCCACAATGTGTGTGTTTCTCATAATGGTCTTGAGCCGCTCCACACAACAACCCGAAATGGCTGTTATTTGAGGTTGCGCAGTGACTCCTTGGGAAGGTACACTTTGGGACCTCAGAGAGGGGTCCCTATAGAAATTAAAATAATAAAGAATAGATAAGGAAATCTATGGTGGTCCCATGGTAGGAATTTGAATGTTGTAGTACAGAGAGACTTATTTTATATCTAAACTCTTCTTAGGAGTGGGAGAGGCTAAGTACAGCAGCTCAGACCTGATTGAGAGAGATTATCTTCCGGGCACCGTCTTGTTTTAAAATATATTACATAATAACTTTGAAGATAACATTGGAGATTAGAAACCTAGGAATGAGTGCTGGTCAGACTGTAAAGTATCCCTCCTCCCACTCCTGAGGTTTGAATCCTATTCTTACACGGCATTTATCTGAGTCACACATTCATGAAATGTAGTCCTAGAGTAGAACCTATGCACAAAACAAAAGATTCCTTTAATTAGTCCTTCATTTACATTTCAAAATATACATGATCTGAGTTACTACAAGATCAAAATCACC